>NC_062544.1:265601905-265904936 GCF_016906955.1 Phacochoerus africanus
ATATTTTATTTCCATATAAATTATAAGCCCTGCATTAGTTTTCCATTTCTATTGTAATAAATTACCACAAATTTGGTGGCTTGAAATATACAAACATAACACAAATATATTATTTCCCAGTTTCTATAGGTCAGAAATCTAAGTAGTCTCAGCTGGAATCTGCTCAGGGTATTATAAAAATATAATAATGTTATAATTAATTTTATAATTTTTAGAAAATCAAGGTGTTGGCGAGATTGTGTTCCTTGCTGTAGGCTCTGGGGAAGAAGTTCTTCTAATATAACTTAGGTTATTGGAAGAACTCTTCCTCTTCCACTGTAGAATGGGAGTCCTGTTTCCTTGCTGGTTATCATGTGGATGAGTGGATGAGGCTGCACTTAGCTTTCAGAGGCCTCTGGACTTCTTTCAACAACAGTGCCTTAAATTCTTCTCAGTCTTTGAATATTTCTGACTTTTCCCTCTGCTGCATTTCCTGACTTCTTAAGTTGGAGTTGCCTGTTTTTAAGGGCTCACTGATTGCATTATACAGAATACTTTTCCATTTCACTGTCTATGATCTTAATTACATCTGCAAATTCCCCTTTGCTATCTATGCAGCTTAATGTGTTCATAGATGGCTGTGCTGAGGGCCTTGACATCCTTGCAGTGGATGGGGGCATTATTTTCTTTACCATATCTTCACACTGTATGGTTTTTTTTTTGTTTTTCTGCTTTAAATTTTCAATTAGCTCTTGATATGACTTAATTAATAAAGAAAACAAGGCTTTTGTAGCTATCCACATGGTATTTCCATGGCTCTTCATTTCTTTTGTATATCCAGATTTCCACCTGGTATTGGTTCCCAAATGACTGAATAACTTCCTTTAGCATTTCTTACAGTGCAGATCTTCTGGGGATGACTAACCTCACCTACTATAGTCTGAGAAAGTCTTTGTTTCTCCTTCATATTTGAAATGAATGTTTGCTAACTGTAGAATTCTAAGTTGACAATTTTTTTTCTTTCAGTCCCTTAAAAATCCTGAGCCATTATTTTTTGCCCTGAATTATTTCAGGTGAAAAGTCTATTCTCATTCTTAAAATGTGCTGTATACATAAAGTGTACCACTCACTTTGTCCTCCCAGATTCTTCAGTATTCTTTATAACTTGTTTTAAGCAATTTGGATACATATACCTTGGTGTAATTTTCTTCATTATTCTCGTACTTGGATTTTGTTGGCAAACTCAAATTATAATTTTCACCAAATTTCATATTGTTTCAGTTATTAGTTCTTCAAATATTGTTTTCTGCCATACATTCCTTTAGGACTCCATTTTCACATATATGAAGCCACTTGAACCTATTCCACGTTCTCCAATGTTATTTTCTTTTAGTTTTTTTTTTTTTCAACTTGTATTAATTTTTGGATAGTCTCTGTTCACTAACCTTTTTTCTTCTGCAATGTTTAATCTACTATTAATCCTAGCTCATGTATTTCTGATTTCTAACACTGTATTTTTAATATGCACAAATTTTGTTTTTAAAATATATTCTAAGTCTCTAAACATGATAATTTTTTCTATAAATTTTTAAACATATGGAATGCAGTTATAATAACTACTTGAAAGCTTTTGTCTTATTTTATCATCCATGTCATTTCTGGGTCAATTTTGGTTGATTGTATCCCCCCACAATTATTTTCACATTTCCTGCTTCTTTGCATAGTTAGTAATTTTAAATTGGATGCCAGATGTTGGATCTTCACATCTTTAATGTACTGAATATTTTTGTATTCCTTTAAATATTTTAGATCTTTGTCCAGGAATCCAGATAAGTTATTCGGAAATAGTTTAATTCTTTCAGTTCATGCCTTTACGGTTTGTTAGCTGGGATCAAAATAGTCCAGAGCTTATTTTGCTTCACTTATGAGATAGAATCTTTCGGAATACTATATAATATGCATTATGAGTTTTTAAAATGATCGTTATTATGGATCATGGGAATAGAAAATGTCCTTTGCTCCATTTGAACATTAGAAAATATTTCCTCTAATTTGGGTAGTTCTTACCCTGGCTTCAATAATTTCCTCTCTTGGACACACTCATCTGTACTCATGTGGCCCTCAAGGGAACTCACCGCAGATTTCAGGAAGTCCTCATTGTGCACCCTTGTACTGTCTGGCACTCTACCCTGTGAGTTACAGCCACCTTTGCTTCCCTGGACTATCAGTCCTGCCTCCTCAACTCAGGGAGACTTTTAGAAATCAACTGGGCTTTTCCTCCCTATACAATGGTTTACAAACCTTTCATATTTCAGGGATCACTGTTGATTTATTTCATTGACCTATTGATAATATCTCGAAAACTGTTCCTTTATACAATGTGTCTGACTTTTTAGTTGTTTTAGGTGGTAGGATAAATCAAGTAGCTATTTCTATTTCTTGCATGAAATTATTGTTATATATATATATATCATGTAGTAAACAATATTACATATAGTATTCTGAGGTTTTGAATAATTTATTATGCTGATATGTTTTGATTAATGTGATGTTGCTTACTTATACGCAAATCCTGACCCCAAAATATTTCCGACTATCATTCTTTACCAAATTTAAATAATTTCTGATCTTTGTAATACATTTATGTCTAAATTTTTCTTTATGCCTATTTTGCCCACACATTTTGTTTTGCAATTAAATTCATTTATTTTTTAATCAATTAATTAATCACATTCCAGTTTTGACACTGGGTTATTGACAGCAGGGTATTACAAGGTTACCTTGAAAGAACTAAAGCAATGAACTAAAATATGGCCAATGTCCTAGATGTCTTAGAAACATCAATATAGACTCAGTGGAATCTGCAATTCATGGTAGATAAAAACAGGCATCAAGAAGCAAAAGGATTTTCAAAATACATGGCTCAGATCAGAGCAGTGAGTTAAAGGCAGTAAATTTGATGAACTGAAGTAGAAAAAGACATTTTTTGAACATGAATCAAGACTCCCTCAGATAGGGAAATTTTGGAGATTTTTCTGCCTTAGAACTATGAGCATCTGGCGTCACTAGGAATTGTGCACTGTTTTAGTGTATCAGCTGAATGAATCTGATGCATAGCTATTATAAAACAATATAATTTTTTGAATAAACTTCATAGGATATATATATTGAGTTTGAATAAGTTTATTTTTAAATTAGCATACAGTAAAAGCCACTTTTAAAAATTTTACTGGACAGTTCTATGAATTTCAATTTATGCATATATTCCTATAACCACTACTGTAATCAGTATACAGAATTGTTTCATAACGCTGGAATATTCTTTTATGTTTTTCCTTTATAGTCCATCTTCCTGAAACCTCTATGTCATTAACAACCACCACTCCTTTTCCTGCCACTATAGTTTTGTCTTTTCAAGAATGTCTTATAGATGGAATCATCTAACATGTAACATTTTGAGAATGTCTTAATATAAATTTTGGAAAATTTGACCATTTATGTTAATTTGACAAGTACATGAATAGAGTATATCTCTCCATTTATGTATGTGTTCTTTTATTAAACTTCTTCAACTGGCTTTTTGTAGTTTTCAGCTTTCAAATACCATATGTGAGTTTTGTTTGATTAATATTTATCATTATCATTTTGGAGCTATTGATATTTTTTAAAAACTTTGGTTTGGAATTTCCCATTGTGGCGCAGTGGTTAACGAATCCAACTGGGAACCATGAAGTTGCAGGTTCAATCCCTGGCCTCACTCAGTGGGTTAAGGATCTGGCATTGCTGTGAGCTGTGGTGTGGGTTGCAGACGCAGCTCCAATCTCCAGTTGCTGTGGCTCTGGCAGAGACTGGTGGCTATCGCTCCCATTGGATGCCTAGCCTGGGAACCTCCATATACCACAGGTGTGGCCCTAGAAAAGCAAAAAAAAAAAAAAAGTTTTGGTTTCAGTTGTTTTTTGCAAGTATGTATATAGAAATATGATTTTTCTTATATTCTGTGACTATGTTGCATACATTTTTATAGGTCATCTTTGTAGATTCTTGTGTTTTCAATGAAGAAAGCAATACATCTACAAATTGCATCATACTTATTTCTTCTTTTCCAGTTGTATGCTGTTTAGTCTTATGTCTTGCTTAGTACTATGTGGCCTTCTAGTGTGATGCTAAATAGAAGTGTTTGGTGGGGCCTTCCTTACTTATTCGCAGTGTTAGAAATAAAGTATTCATTCTTTTACCTGAATTTTGCCTGTTAGCTAGAAGATTTAGACAAGATATCTTTTATCAAGTTAAAGAAGTCTTTTGCTAAGAATTTTATCCTTAATGGATGTTGAGTTTTGTCAAATGCTTTTTAAGCATCAATTCACATTATTGAATAATTTTTCTTCTTTAAATTGTTAATAAGTTGGATTATATTAATTGATCTTTCAGTATTGTGCCAGTTTTACAATTCACAGAATAATCCTCACTTGATGGTAATATTTTTTTGAAATATGTATTGCTGGATTTTATTTTCTAAATTTTCATTGAATATATTTATGCTTATTTAAATGAGAGATACTAGTTTGTAGTTTTCTTCTCCTGTACAGTCTATGACCAGTTAAGTAATCATTGTAATGCTGGGACCTTAAACTAAGTCAAGACATATTCCCTTTTTGCATTTTTTAAAGAGATTGTTTAGAAATTATATTTTTTCTTTTTAGTAAAGTTCACTAGATAAACCGTCTGGTTCTAGAGATTTTTTTTTTTTTTTCTGAAAGCTTTTAAGGACATATTCCTTTAACAGTTACAAAACTATTTGAGTTACTTGTTTCATATTGAGTCACTTTCAGAGGTTTGTGATTTTTAAGGAATTTTTCCATCTCTTCAACAATTGTCGAATTTGTATGTCAGTTTGTATTATTCTTTTTAAAAAATCCTTTTACCGTATGTGGAATCTGCAGTGAAATCCCTTCTTGATTCGTGATATTGGCAATCTGCTATCTCTTTTTATACTGGTGAGTTTTACTAGATTTTATTAATTATATTGATCTTTTAAAAAAAATCTTTGTTGGTTTCTCTGAATTTGTGGTTTGTTTCTGTTGTTTTGTTTTGGTTTGTTTTTGTTTTGTTTTCTGTTTTCTATTTCATTGATATATGTTCGTATTTGTAGTATTTTTTCCTTCTGCTTGATAAGGATTTGGGTTTTTTATACTCTTTTTCTAGTTTCTCAGCTTTGAGGTCACAATGAGTAATTGTGAATCCATCTGATTCTTGTTTCCACTCTGTCAGTTTTTGTTCTATATGTTTTGAAGCTTCTTTGTGAGGTGAATGTATATGTAAGATTATCATTTTCTTTTTGGGTAAATTGATTCTTTTATCATTATGTAATGCTCCCCTTTATGTCTTGTAATTTTATTTGCTCTGAAATCTTTCTTTGATATTAACATAGCCAATCCAGCTTTCTTTGGATTAGTGTTTGCATGATGTATATTTATCCATTATTTTATTTTTATACTTTTTTTTTTCTTTTTAGGGCCCCACCTGAAGCATATGGAAGTCCCCAGGCTAGGGGGTCGAACCAGAGCTGCAGCTTCCAGCCTATGCCACAGTTACAGCAATGCCAGATCCAAGCAACATCTTTGGCCTACCGCAGCTTGCAGCAACCCAGATTCTTAACCCATTAAATGAAGTCAGGAATCGAACCTGCATCCTCATGGATACTAGTCAGATTCTTAACTACTTAGCCACAACAGGAACTCCCCATTCTTTTATTTTTAATCTATCTATATTTTTTATATGTTAAGTAGCTTTCTTGTAGAGAACATATAGTTGAAATAGTTATTTTTATTCATTCTGAGAGTATATATGTTTTTAATTCATGAGATTAGACCATTTACACTAAATTTAGATCACCAATTTTTGTTTTGATTTGTTTTCACTTTGTTCTATTTTCTATCCTTCTATTTCCCTTTCTTGCCTTCTTCTGGGATAAATGAATATATTTTTTTGGTGTTCTATTTTACCTACTGTGTTTCTGACTGTACAGTTGTCTGCATTTTTTAAGATTGTGAATATGATGTGCCTATTTAAATTAGGACTGGTATTTTACCATTTTCATTAGACTGTAGAAACTGTAGCACCATATAGCCCCTAATATCCTTCTCGTTTTGATGTCTTAGTTGTCTTCTATGTTATATGTCTACAGTTATTGAAAACCCCATAGGCAGTGTTAAATATGTTATGTCAATTATTAAATATATTTTAAAGAACTCAAAAGGAGAATAGTCTATAATATTTACCCAGATACTTAACATTTCTCTTGCTCTTTCTTTGTCCCTGAAGTTTGATGTTTTTTCTGATAAAATTTCTCTCTTGCGTGAGTTTCTCCTTTGAAGAGATTCCTTTAGCTATTCTTTTACATCAGGTTTACTTGCTGAAATTGTATTATTTTTTCTTTATCTGATAATGATAAGGTCTTTACCTTCATTTCTGAATGATATTTTTGCTGACCATAGAGCTTTATTTTGACATATCTTTTTGTGGCACTTCAAAAATACTATTTCACCTTCTTTTGGCCGCCATGGTTTCTGATAAGAAATCCACAGTTATTTGAATTATTTTCTCCCACAAATAACACTCATTTAGCAGTTTGATTATGATAGGCCTGCAACATGAGCTTCTTTGTGTTTATCCCATTTGGGTTTCAAGACTATAACTGGTTTTGAATCTGCAGTTTGCCAGTTTGGGAAGTTGTCAGATGCTAATTCTATAGACACAACGATAAGTGTATAGGTATGTTTATGATGGTTATTCTCCTTTCCTTCCTAGATTTTTTTTTTTTTTTGGTCTTTTTGTCCTTTAGGGCTGCAGCCACATAATATGGAGGTTTCCAGGCTAGGGGTCCAATCAGAGCTGTAGTCACCTGCCTATGCTTTGGCCACACAACGCTGGATCCAAGCTGTGTCTGTGACGTGCACCACAGCTCATGGAAATACCAGATCCTTAACTCACTGAGCGAGGCCAGGGATCGAATCTTCATCCTCATGGATTTTAGTCAGGTTTGCTAACAGCTGAGCCATGATGGGAACTCCTTCCTGCCTAGATTTGATGATATCTTGATATTGTCTCACTGATAAAGCTCTGTTAATTTTTTTATTTAATATTTTCTCCTTCTGTTTTAAACATTGAACAATTCTTCTTGGTAATTCTTCAAGTTCAGAAATTCCTCTGTCATATCCATTCAGCACATCCAGTAATCTCTTTGTTATTATAAAGTTAATTCTAATAATTTTTGTTATTATAAAGTTAGTCCTAATATTTAGTCATTTATTTTTAATACATTGCAGTATTTTACAAAGATTATATTTCCATTTATTTCAAAAAGGATCTCCCTTATTCTTTAGAAAATGTTTAAAATAGTTGCTTGAAAATAATTTTTAGATAAAAAATATATCAACATATCATTGACATTTAACATTAACATAAGATTTTCCTAGTTCCTTATAGACCAAATATTTTTAGATTATATCTTGGATTTTGAATATTATGTTATGAGATTCTGAGTTTTATTTCAGTCCTTTGGAGAATGGTGATATTATTTTCATAGGTAATCAATTTATTTACATTCAGGCCACTTATTTTGACCAGCCTTCTGTGTTTTGTAGATTAAAAATCAGTTTCACTTTCAAAGCTTTTGCAGTAATTTTCACATCTGACTCACATGTGAATTAGTGGCCATAACAGGACCTGTGTAATAGGCTATCTCTTAGTTCAATTCTTTAAGTCTTAGAACTGTTTAAGATTATATCCGCAGCTTAGGGCTGAGCTCAGTATTTCATAAATAACTTGATGTGGTTCCTTTTCCAATCTCTTCCTACTTTTTGCTCTCTCACCTAATTGCCTATTCTTTGAGTCTTCACTTTTTAGTCTTCTAATCAGAAAGCTACGGTTTAATCCCCTCTCTGCCACACATATGACCTCATTCAGGGTCAACTAGCCAGAGGAAAGAAAAGGGGAAAAGCAGTAGGTTCTTGCTTTCTCTCTTGGGATCATAACACTTTCAAATAAACAAGAAGATTTTGCTCCCTCTCAGACACTTGCAAGGCTCCCACCTCCACCCCAATTATCATGGCCAGATAAACTCCTTCCTGCTTCTTTCACCTGAGCTAGAAGACAAGACATCTCTTGGACCCCTTTCAGGGCATGTTGATTTCTACTTCTGTTTTTGAGCTGCCTTCAGTCCAGGGGGTTCTGAAGAAAAAAAAAGTTTTCTGATAGATTGTCTCCTAGTATTTCAAATTCAGATATTCTTCTTTTGTTAATGATTTTTATTTTTTCCATTATAGTTGTATTCAGTGTTCTGTCAATTTCTACTGTATGGCAAAGTGACTCCCCCACACATATACATGTACATTCTTTATATATATATACATTATTTTTCTCACATTATCCTCCGTCGTGTTCCATCATATGTGACTAGATATAATTCACTGTTTTTCCTACTATCAATATGCCTGCTACTATTTCTATTTCAGAATCCTCAAACCAATTTTCCATATATTTTGTCTAAGTGTTATAGACAAACGAGTGACAGAGGCAAGAAACGAGGTTACTCCAGTTTACCCAGAGCTAAAACTCTGTAATATTGTCTTTAAACTTGTTGACATGTATGAAATCATAGGTTTGTTTCTCATTTTTTAACTCTAAAGAATTAATAGAGACATTAACTGAAAAGATGTGTAGCAGCTCATTTTTGATTATTACTCTATCACTCCAGAATGACTTTAGCTCACTTTGTAGGATAAGCTCAGTCTATTTATTGACTTTGACAGTAGTATATTTAAGATAAAATATATCTAATTTAATTGATGGGGCAAAATTAAAAGATTTATAGGGAAAAAAAGAAAAGAGACTGCAACTCTTCTTCCTTTTTGCTGTCACAGATGATCTAACAAAACATTATTATGTTGCCTTTTAAAAGGCATAATTCTCTAGTAATGTTCTGAAACTTTCATATTGTTAATCACAAGATGTGCTCTGCAAAAGGATAAAAATAGTTGACTCTAAAGTGAAATTTTCCCTCAAGATGTCTAAAAGCTTCAGAATTTTTTGACTTAATGGATCGTCCATACTGGCCTTTTATTTAATGTTGGCCTTTTACTTAATGATTTATCTCTTACTGGAGAAACAAAAGAAAATGAAAGCAATGTTTTCCATGCTTTCAACTGTAATTTTTTACCTGAATTTTCTTAAAGAAGATTTTATTTGGGAATTATTTTTCTTGTAAGCATTCAGCTATAAATTAACTTTCTTCTATGAAAATGATTAATTTTAGTTTTCCTTGCTGTATTTTCTTATTTGCTCATTTATTTATTTATTTTTTATAAAAATAATCCACTGTTGAAATAGAGGATTGCATAATTACCACCAAGGGCAATTTGGAATATCTAACTTAGTCTTCTTCAATCAAAATTATATATTTACTCTTGACATATCAGTTTCCATGATAATTGATTGTAGCATTGAATGCAGTAAAGATTGTCATAAATAACTATTTGACCATACATTTGGGTGACCAATAGTTTATGTACAGGGCAGATGTCTGTGTAATTTGAACAAGAGTAAAGACATTTTCTACATAGTGACATGAATATATTCCTTACATGTATCATTAACTTGAGAATAAAAGTATGAAGGATATAGTTTGTAAAAAGAAGGAAACATGAAAATGTGTGTTAATATTTTCATAAAGAAATAGAAGTAATTAATAAAGTGATTTATGAAGAAAAGGGTTAGGTCAATAATTCTATTTCTATCTATTTCATTGCACTTTTTAAGCTGTGATCTAGTTTAAAAGTCAAATTAAAAGAACACAAAAATCAGATTTATTTGGTAAAAACTTGAAAAATAAAGAAAAACATTATGGCAAGAATGGAGCAAAATTTCAATTAATACTTTCTCATTCTTTTGTACTTATTGTTCACTGAAAGTAATATTTATTTGCCTGAATTTCTCAGGTCTTTTGTATTATGGTTCACTAAGAATTGAACTTGAAATGGCAATGGAAATTTTTCCCTTGAATTTTTTGAAAGCAACATAATAGGCCAGTTTGATCCTCACTGTTTTATAATCTGATGGTATCAAACAAAACTCTGCTTTCCTCAGATGGATATGATTTTAAAATTCAGTGCTTATCAGATAATAGTAATCATGTTACCACTTTATTGTACTCACAAATTAGGAACAAATATGTGGAAAATGCCTACCAATTTGTTACTAATTCTCAATCAAGTACATAAAAATATTGATTAAATTCTGTAGCAAGGCAGTGATACTAAGTAGGCTAACACTCAAGATTAGAAAAAGACTAATCATATTTACATGAAAAGAACTAATTACATGCATTTAGTTTACTTTAACCAATGAGCTATACTTTCGTTCAAAATGTAATTATATAGGAGTTCCCGTTCCTTGGCTAGGCAGAAACAAATCTGACTAGCATCCATGAGGACTCAGATTCGATCCTGGGCCTCACTCAGTGGGTTAAGCATTCAGCATTGTTGTGAGCTGTGGCATAGGTCACAGAAGCGGCTTGGATCTCGAGTTGCTGTGGCTGTGGCATAGGCAGCAGCTACAGCTGATTCAACCCCTAGCCTGGAAACCTCCCTATGCTGCTGGTGCGAGCCTAACGTATAAAAGACCAAAAAGAATAAATTATACAATTAATTTGTTTTTGTGTCAATCATTTGATATTTTGCATGTGTTAAATTTTATGTGTTTTGAGTTCCAAAAAAAACCTATTCCTATTAAATAGTACTTTAAATTGACCAGCTCCATAAATGTGGAATGAAAGATTAATGCAAGTAACCAGAACAAATATTAATGAAAATTGAGGGATGTTAGATGATGTAATAGCCTATGCAGCAGCAATAAAGAGCTGCATAATTAAATGAAGAAAAAAGGTACATGTGAAATCATTGATGCCTGATATGACCATTGGAAATAGAAAAACATCAAAATCATGATGGGAATTCATTTTTCATAATTTAAATATATTTTTGTATAAGCAGTGTCTATGTGATATTAGAACACCAATCTTTTTCAAAATGATACTATAAGCAATTGAGTATGTGAAAAATTGCTGAAGAAGTAAGTTACAAAACAAAGATACTTACTTCCTTGTCAAAGGAGGAGTCTTAGAATTATTTTGAAAATACTGCAGTTTTCTAGCATCCTTGTGTTATATGAATCAACTTTGCAAATGTGGTTTCCCAGTTGTTTAGTTCCCTCTTCATGTTTATATGCAAGGGAAATAGTAATAACTTCATTGATAAAGGTATGGAAAGAATTGAGGAAATAAACTAAGTTTATTGTTGTCCATATATACTTAGAATAACACTATAGAATGTTAAAGCAACAAGGTACTTTTGTGTTAACCTGGTTCATTTAAGTCTCTTGGCCAAGGATTGAGATATCTTACACTTTTTTCCTTTTTTAATCCTTCAATTTCGTGGTGAAATATTCATAACATAAAATTAACCACTTTAACCATTTTTGGGGCTTTGTTTTTTTTTTGTTTTTTTTTTTAGGGCCACACCCAGGGCATATGGAGGTTTCCAGGCTAGGGGTCCAGTCAGAGCTCCAGCTGCTGGCCTAGGCCACAGCCACAGCCAAACCAGATCCAAGACGCATTGCAACCTACACCACAGCTCATGGCAATGCCGGATCCTTAACCTACTGAGCAAGACCAGGGATTGAACCCGCAACCTCATGGTTCCTACTTGGATTTGTTTCTGCTGTGCCATGACGGGAACTCCCACTGTAACCATTTTAAGTGTACAGTTATGTGGTGTTATATACTCTTACAACGTGCAACATTCACCACCACCTATCTCCTTAACTCTTTTAATCTTGCAAAACTGAAACACTATACACATTTGACAATAACTTCCATTCCCCTCTCCCTCCATTCTCTAGCAACCACCATTCCACTTTTTGTATCTATGATTTTGACTTCTCTAAGTGCATAAAAAATGGAATTATAGAGCATTTGTCTTTATGTAGCTGATTTATTTCACTTAGCATAGTGTCTTCAAGTTTCATTCATGTTGTAGCATATGTCAGAATTTTCCTTCTTTTTAAAGGCCGAATAATATTCCAGTTTATGGGCACATGAAAAATTGTGCTTATCTATTCATTAATCAATGGACATTTGAGTTTCTTCCACTTTTTAAATATTATGAATAATGCTGCCATGAACATGGATGTACAAATAGCTCTGAGACTTTGCTTGCAATTCTTTTAGCTATATACCCACAAGTGAAATTGCTGAATCACATGACAATTGTGTTTTTAAGTTTTTGAGAAACTAGCATACTGTTTTCCATATTCCATTCTACCAACAATTCAAAAATTCCAATTTCTACATATCCGCACTAACATTTGCTATTTTATTATTAGTTTTTAAATGGTAGTCTTTTTAGTAGATGTGAGGTGGTATTTCATTGTAGTTATCACTTGCAGTTCTCCAAGGATGATGTTGAGCATCTTTTATATGCTTATTGTCCATTTGTGCATCTACTTTAGAGAAATGTATACTTGAATCCTCTTGCTCATTTTTTGAGTTGTGTATTTTTTGTTGAGTTTTAGGAGTTCTCATATTCTGGATATTAATCCATTATAAGATATGCAATTTATAAATATCTCCACCATACTGTGTGTTACCTTTATTACTCTATTTTCACTTTTTTTTTTTGCCTAAAACTTTGTATCATATTCAAGAAAGCTTTGCCAGATCCAGTATCCTGAAGCTCTTGCCCTGTATTTTTTTTTTCAAAGTGTTTTGTAGTTTTTAGATCTGATACCTTTTAAATTCATTTTTGTATATGGTGTTAGATAATGGTCCTACTTTCTTTTGCTTGTGGATTTCTAGTATTCCCAGAACCGTTTGTTGAAAAGACTTTTTTTCCCACATGCAATAATCTTGGAACCCTTGTCAAAAAACATTTGACAATACATATGACTATTTATTTCTGGGACTTTTATTTATTTTATTCATCTATTATCTTATTGATCTATATATCTGTCTTTATGTCAATACCACATTGTTTTGATCACTGTAGCTTTGTAATAAGTTCTAAAATCAGAAAGTCTAAGTCCTCCAGCTTTATACTTCTTTGAAAGATTGCTTTGACTAATTGAAGTCTCTTGAGATTTCATATGAAATTTAGAATGTTTTTTTCTATTTCCTCAAAAAATAACATTCAATTTGGATATGGATTGCACTGAATTTGTAGATAACGTTGGGTAGTATTAACATCTTAATACTATTAAATCTTCCAATCAGTGAACATGGGATATATTTGTATGCTTTATGTCTTTAATTTCTTTCAGCAGTGTTTTTTAGTTGTCACTGTGCAAGTTTAGCTTCCTTGGTTAATTCCTAAGTATATTATTCTTTTGGATGCTATTGTAAATGGAATTTTTTTGTATATTAAATTTCAGACTGTTCATTATAAATGTGTAGAAATGCAGTTGATTTTGTGTGGTTTAATCTTCTACTTTACTGAATTCATTTTTTATAATCTGCTTTACTGAATTAATTTTTATTTCTAAATTTTTTTTTTGTGGAATTCTCAGGTTTTTCTACATACAAGATTATATCATCTGTAAAGAGATATAACTTAACTTCTTCCTTTCCAACGTGGTTGTCTTTAATAGAATTTCTAGGACCATGTTGAGTAGAAATGATAAAGTAGGTATCATCTCCTTGTTCCCAATCTTAGAGGAAACACATTCAGGTTTTCAGCATTATCATGGTTTTTTGTGGCCTTTTCATATATAGCTTTTACTATGTAGATGTAATTTCGTTCTAATCCTATTTTTTTTAGTATTTTACATGCAAAGTATTGAATGTTGTCAAATACTTTTTCTGCATTGAAATTATCATAATTTTTCTTCTTTTTTCCCTCATTCTGTTAATGTGAGATATTACATTCATTGATTTTTACATATTGAACTATCTTGGATTCCAGGAATAAATCCTATTGATCATGCTGTAAAATCATTTTAATGTACTGCTGAATTCAGTTTGCTTATATTTTTGAAGGGTTTTTGTATCAATGTTTATAAAAGATACTGCTTGTAGTTTTATTTTTTGTGGTATCTTTTTTTCTGGTTTTGTCATCAGAGTAATGCTGGCCTAAATAGAATGGCTTAGGGAGTATGTTCTCTTTAATTTTTGAAAAAGTTTGAGAAGGATTGGCATTAGTTCTTCTTTAAATGTTTGTTAGAATTCACAAATTAAGCCATTAGGTCTAGGGCTTTAGTTTGTCAATTTTTGATTACTGATTCAGTCTCCTTACTAGTTACATGTCTACTCTGAATTTCAATTTCTTCATGAATCATTTTTGATATGTTTTGTGTTTCTAGGAATTTGTCCATTTCTTCTAGGGTATCCAATTACTAATAGTGTCTTCTTATAATCCTTTGTTTTTATTCCTTCAGAATTTTTAATAATATTATATTCATTTGTGATTTTAATAATTTGACTTTTCTCTTTTTTAGTTTTAGTCTATCTAGCTAAATTCCATCAATTGTGCTGAACTTTTTAATATACCAATTTTTTGTTTCATTATTATTATTATTATTTTTGTCTTTTTGCCTTTTCTAGGGCCGCTTCCCTCAGCATATGGAGGTTCCCAGGCTAGGGGTCGAATCAGAGCTGTAGCCGCTGGCCTACATCATAGCCACAGCAACGCAGGATCCAAGCCACGTCTGTGACCTACACCACAGCTCACAGCAATGCTGGATCCTTAACCCACTGAGCAAGGCCAGGGATTGAACCTGCAACCTCATGGTTCCTAGTCGGATTTGTTAACCACTGCGCTACGATGGGAACTCCTGATTCATTCCTTTTTTTTGGTCTATCCTCATTTTTTAAAAAAATTGTTCTAATAGTTTAACTTCCTTCCACTAGATTTGATTGAGTTTACTCTTTAATTCCAGTTCCTTAGATTAAGTTTAATTTGTGGCATAATATATGGACTATCCTGGAAAATGTCTATATGCACTTGAAAAGAATGTGTTTCAGTAGAGTGTTCTATACATGTGTGAAAACTTGGGGTATTGTGTTATATAAGGCCTCTATTTCCTTACTTATCTTCTATCTGCTCATTCAATCCATTATCAAGACTTCAATATCTCCAATTGTAATTAGAACCATATCTTTCTTCAGTTCTGTCAATTTTTGCTTCATATATTTTTGGTCTATTTTTAAGAGCAGAACTGTTTAAAATTATATTTTTGTGATGTATTGAAACATTTATTAATATATAATGCTTTTTTTCCTCTTGTAAATTTTTTGTTTTAAAGTCTGTTTTGCCTATTTGTACAGTCACACTTTTTTGATTATTATAGCTTTCTTTTTAATTTTCAATCTATTTGTTTCTTTGTATCTACAGTGAGTCTCCTGCAAATAGGATATAAATTTGTCATGTATTTTTAGCCATTCTGTAAATCTCTTGTCTATTTATTGGAAAGTTTAATCTATTTAAAATAATTTTTTATAAGGAAGGACTTCTATCATTTCACTGTTTTCTAAATTTCTTACAGATTTTTTTGCCTCTCATTTTGTATATCACTATTCTTTTGTTTAGTAGATTTTTTTATAATGAAATTTTAAAACTATTTTCTCATTCCTTTTTATGTCTATTCAATATCTGTTTTCCTTGTGTATATTGGTGGTACTGCACTTAACATCCTAAAGTTATAACAGTCTGATTTGAATTTATATCAGCTTAATTGTAATAGCATACATTTCATCTTGCAGGACTCCCTTGAGCATTTCTTGCAGAGCAGGTCTAGTGGTAACAAATTCCCTCAGCTTTTACTTATCTGGAATATCTTAATTTCTCACTCACTGTTTAAAGGCAATTTTTCTAGGATATAAGTTTCTTGGTTGAAAAGTTTTTGTTTTTTGTTTCTTTTTTTCTTTTAGCACTTTGAATATATTGACCTACTGCAATCTGTCCTCCAAAGTTTTTGATGCAACATCTGCTGATGATTATTGAGGATTCCTTGTATGTGATGAATCATTCCTCTCTTGCTGCTTTCCAAGATTTTCTCTCTGCCTTTGGCTTTGAAAGTTTTCCCTTAATGTGTCTTGGCCCCATCCTCTTGGAATTCATATTATTTGTAGTTTTTTTAGTTTCTTGGGTGTTTATATTTGTGGATACAATTTTCAACCATAATTTATTCAGCTATGCACTCTATCCCTTTCTTTTTCACTTTTCTTCTGGGACTCCCACTATGTGATTATTGGCCATCTTGATTGCATCCTAGTGATCTCTTAGGCTGTATTCATTTTTCTTGAATCTTTTGTCTCTCTGTTCCTCATATTCAAGCATTTTCATTGCCTTATTTTGTGCTCAGTATTCTTCTGCTTGCTCAAATCTGCCTGTGAATCCCTATAATGAATTCTTTTTTTCAGTTATTGTACTTGTAAGTTCCAGTATTTCTTTTTGTCTTCTTTTTAGGTTTTCTAAATCTTTATAAATACTTACATTTTCTTCACACATTGTTTCCTTGAGTTTCTTCACTTCTTCTTTTGGTTCTTTGAACATCTTTAAGATAATTGTTTTAAAGTCTTTATCTGGCATATCTTTCCTAAGGTCTTTTTGAGGAACAGTTTCTGTTGATTTATTATTTTTTCTTTTGAATGGGCCATACTCAATATTTTTTGTGTACCTTGTGACTTTTTGCTAAAAATTGGGCATTTGAACCTGTTAAGTGGTTACAGACTTGCAATCCTAGGTTTTATTGCTATTGATTATTATTACTTTCTTTTATTGTAGTCTATCTCTGTGCCAAAGATCAATCTGAGGTGTAAACTTAAGTTATCCTCAGGTATTTTCTAAACCTGCATCTTTCTATGCACATGCAAGGTCACTTTCTAATATGTACAGTACATGTATTTTTTTTTTTAGGGCCACACCTGTGGCGAATGGAGGCTAGGGGTCCAATTGGAACTGCAGTTGCAGGCTTACACTACAGCCACAGCAACACCAGATCTGAGATGCATCTGCAACCTACTCCACAGATTGCAGCAACACTGTGTCCTTAACCCACTGAGCAAGGTCAGGGATCAAAACCACCTCTCATGGACTCTAAGTCAGGTTCTTAACCTGCTGAGTCACAGTAGGAACTCATATGCTGTTGTTTTTTGAATATCCTGAACTTTAATGTCTGGCTCCCAAAATGGTGAAAAGAGAAAAATGAAAGTAGCAGCCTTTTAAAGCCCCTGGATCTCACAATTGAGGGGGTACAACATCAGTGGTACTATCTCTTCACCTGTACCCCTGTGATCAAAAACATCAATGCACAGATCCTTGATATCAGTATGACAAAGTCCTTTCTGCCTGTCCTGGCTTTCTGTGTGCAACCTACCCCAGTAATATGTGCATACCTGCCTGCCTCAGATGGGGAGGTGGATCGGTAGCTGCTACTGCACTAACAGGTGAAATTGACCACTATGAATCACAATTTATTGTCCATGTCTTTTCCTGGAAGTTTCAAGGATTCAATAGATTCCATAGTTCTAAGATAATTACTTGAGACAGGTTCTACCAGTGCAATTGTTGTGTAGGTATGGAGACAGATGCCTGGTGCTTCCTACTCTGTCTCCTCTAAGTCCTCTCTTATGTGAATGTCTGTTATACAACCTTAAAAGTGAAAGCAAGGGAAAGGTAAATGTGAATATATATGATGATCTATATTTAGGCCAGATCTGAATATGAATTACAGAAGAGTTGCTTTTCTAACATTAGTAGAGTGGATTTTGTTATCCTTATCTTGAATAAATTTGGAGAGATTGTTGGTATTGGTTAACCAGAACCATACAAGTAATTTATGGTTTGTTCCATGTTCTTTATCCACCAAGAAATATTTCAAGAGAACAGGTAGAGGAAAAGACTGCATGATATAGAAGATACATAGAATTACCGCATGCCACTATTGGTGAAGGAGAATTAAGATTTTAAATTAGTGATGTCTTTGGTGCCTAAACAGCCAATGAGGGAAATTATAACTTGAAGATGAACAAAAGCCACCATGTAAACTTCTTGAAGCAAAAGTGTGAAAACCAAAACTTACCAGAAAGCATTAACTACTTAACATATATAGAATATGAATCTTGGTACAATGAATAAAACTAGATGTTTCTGATACAGTCAATGCCAAAAAAATAGCATTTTAAAAAGTTAAAAGAGTAGAAGTTTTTCTTGCAAAAGAAAAATACATTTGAATAAAACGTAATTGTAATAGCTTTTAACCATGGCTAACAAACTGAACATCTCGACATCTGAACTAGTGAAAACCTTTGCAGATTTTGATACTATTATTCTGTAGAATAGTTCTGGAATTACTCTTCAAAGTGTACCTCAAAGTAGATCTACATATACAATATAAAATTTTTCTGCTAATCTACACTACAGATAAGAACATATATATCTTTAGTAGAGTTAACATCATAAAATGGATATTAAGCTTCATAGCTTAAGAATACTATTTTTATTATATCCAGATCTGGCTGGACTCACTACTGTGGTACAGATTTGATCTCTGATCCAGGAACTTCTGCCAAAAGAAAACCCTCTTTATTGTTATAATAAAAATAGTATTCTTAAGATACATTTATAAATAATAAAAGAAAAAGCAATACATGTCATTTAAAATATTTTATTCCATAATTATACGAGAAGGAAAATAGGATACAGAAAGTCAAGTTTCAATGATGTAAAATGCAGAGGTAATATCTGAAAGATATTACTAGTAATTATTATTTTACTTTGCAGATAACATATCAGGTCCTATGCCTTGTGTCTAAATTCATAAAGGCAGAAACTTTATTGTGCTTAATTACTAAAACACATATCAGTTCCTGCCCCACCATCAATTGCAATAATGCCGCATTAATGCTGACCTGAATACTATTGTAGAGATATTTAATTGTAATCACACTTTAAAGTGCTGGTCTGGTCATGTTGTTTAGGATATGTTAAAATCAAATATATTAAATAATTAATTGTATGAATATTGTTTTGTGCGATTCAAAATAATAAAATTGTACATTAAATAAAAATTTATTCTTTACTTTGAAACCTAGCTTCTGTTATGGATAGCATTGATTTGTTTATGCAAACAGTACATTTAAGTAACAGTTTCAACATGTTGAAAGAAAAAGTGCAGCATATACAGTTTTTGCAATGTAATTAGTTACAAATTGGGGAAGCCTAATTTTAAAATCGAATTGTTCATGAAAATCTATTGCATACTCTCAATTAAGCAGTTTCTCTTCATAAAATGTTCTATAGTTGTTTGAAGAAATTAAATGTAGTTAATCAGAAAGAGCATTTTGGTTCGACACTTAATTTGAAAGCCCTGTCTTGAAGCAGTGAGTGATTGCTTATAGAATTACATACAGCAATGAGAACTTAAATAGGAAATCTGCTTATGCTCCAAGTGGATCTCAGTATTGATGTAAGTCAGGGTGGTATTGTCTGTCTTTTTGTCAGAAATAGTTCATAAAGTATGTGTATATGTAAATATAAATGCACATTTGCTAAAATATATAATTTATCATTTAGTTTAATAGATTAAATATAGTAAAATGACATTTATAGCAAATAATTGAATCATACAATAGAAGGCCGATCTATAATTTTAAAGTCGTTTTACTATGGAGTCAAATCAGTCCTAGATACAAGCATAGAAATTAACTATCAAGAGTTAAAGCTTAGCATTAAAAAAAAAAAAGGTAAAATAACATCTCAATGGTATTGATAAAATGGTTTTCGTCTCAGTGTCATCTATATTCGCCTGTTTTTCAGTGCCGCCAGCCATCACGATGCCTCAGAAATCCTTTAATGCCACAGCAGAGAGAGGAGAAGAGATGACATTTTTCTGCAGGGCCTCTGGCTCTCCTGAGCCCAGCATCTCCTGGTACAGGTAGGTTTCACACCTTCATCCCTCTGGCTTGTGTCCATGTTTAAGCTTCTGGAGAAATATTTACAATCTTATTATTTTGTCCAGAAGGAAGACATTGTTTTTGAACTGCAGTGAAAAATGATGATACTTCTGTTTTCAGTTCAGTTGGTTAAATTAAATTTTTAAAGAGAGTTACAGAGTGATCGATCACAAATCAAAGCCTGCACACAGAGCCATGGTCATTCTGTCTAAAAAAAACATGTTGCTGGCCAAAATGGGTCCTGGGCCCAAACATTTTATTGTTACTGCTAGAGACTCTCTAGAAGTGGAAATTGTGCTGTGGATGGCACCACCATTGTACATGTGCACAGCTATATTTTATTAAATATAATTTATATTTTATTATTTATGTACCATATTATTAAGAAAAAACTAATTGTTGAGTTAAATTCCAGTAAATCTAATGTTATATAAAAAAGTTCAAAGAAATCAGTTCTCGGTTCTAAATCTATCATTTTATAGTTTACTTTTATATATTTTTTTGAGTTTTTAAATGCCATTCGATTGGTATTAACATCAAACAGGTATCAAAATATTCCATTCTTTTAAGCTGTGGCTCGCACTGTTAAAAGGGAGACAAAGAATGTTTAAAAATGGACAATCTTTAAAATATGTATTAGTTTTCAGGTTGCTTAAGCAAAGCTACAAATATTTATAGAATCATTTTCATACTTCATAAATCATACAGTATAAGGATAATAACAAGAAAACAGTTAAAAAATATATATTCAATTTGGCAAATGTGTAACTGACAGCATTAACAGCCTGAACCTAGCCAGAACACAGATTGGGATGTAAACCCACTGCTGGGACTCGAACCTGGCCAAAACCCAGACTGGGACTTGAACCCACGTGCCGGAACTTGACCGTGTACAAAATCCAGCTTGAGACTTAAACCCACTTGCCGGGACTCAAACCCAGCCTAAACCTGATAGGGACTTGAACCCACGTTTTAAATTAGCACTCACCCAATGTCTGGCCTTACTGATGTTCAAGTTCTTTATGCCTCTGCACAGAAGGAATTCAGAGAGAGACAAGGTGATAGGCAAGAAATAAATTTATTACATTAGGAGTCTTGTTAGAGATGCAAGCAGGCAGGCAAGGAAGCTCTGCCTCTAGGATCAGGTGGGCTACAGTTTTATCCTTCAAAGGGAGTGGAGGTTGGAAAAGCCTGCCTCTTCCTTTCTGGTAGTAGCAGTTCCTCCTTGGTAGCTCAAAAAGTGTGTATTCAAATCAGCAGAAGGGCAAACTCTTACCCTAGGTCTGAATTCAGGCCTAATCCCATCCCCCACCCAATGACCTGAGGCAATTCTCACACTTGCACTTGTCAAGCAAGCCTGCCTTGTTCTGATGGCTTTTTTGAGCAATTTATTTACTTATGGTGATCTCCCAGTATCCCCTAAGTTTCTCTCATTATCTGTGGTTATTTATTAGGACTTCTAAATCTAACTGTGCCTACTCCATCCCTATCAAATGTGTCCATAATAAGGATTAGGTTTTTAGAAATGGATTTAAGGAAAATAATTGAAATTCAAAACTGCTTTTTATTACTTTCTGAGCATTTACTGATGTTATCTTTGAGTTTCAAATCTTGACTTATCCATTTAGCATAGCAGGTAGCAATAAACAAGATATTTCTTCGGACAGATTTTTTTCTTAGAAGTTCTTTGCAGACAATAATTCCTTTTTGATACATGTTGACTAAAAAAACCCACAGCCTGAAAGTGGAGTCTTAAATTATATTTGGGGTGAAATTAGGACTTAAGCCTGGGAGACCTCCTCTGAGGCAGCCCCAATAAACTTCTCCAAGGCAGTACGGGAAGAGCTAGGATATATAGGAGTTTTTGCAACAAAGGGCAGGAAGCAGGAACAAAAGAGGGCTGGGCTCACTGAAATCATTCTTTTTATATGCACATCAGCTATAGGGGCTAGAATCCTGAGTATTCAGAGGCTGCAGGACTCACTGGCTCTCACTCTTGGAGGTGACTGCATTTACAGATGACCTTGACATTTTTTATCCTTAACTACAGACCAGGTTGAAATACCACCCAAGGAGGAAAATGCGGAATATCAAGATATGGTAACGGTGAGGGGGAAGTGCATGCAACACACACACATCTTACAAAAGTTTGTTGCTGATCTCCTGAAGGTTACTACCAGTCACAAGGAGCAGACATCACCATGAAAGATTTTAGCGTTTTTCTAGATATGAGGAGATGCAAGAATTGGGCACATAAAATCTCCTCCTAAAAATATCTGATCATCTGAAGCCCTGTTCCCGTTTTCCCAGAGCAGAGAGTGTCTCACTCCTGGTTTCCACCCTGAGCTGCATTCAGGGGGTGCCAAGAGTTTGTAGCTGCAGTGGCTCATGTTTTACTCCATGTAGTGGCTGATGGCAAGTGCCAAACTTCAGTTCACATACACTATTGGTATTTTTAAAGGGATTATGCCTCAAGCATTAACATATTCACCCAGATAATTATCCTGTATCTCAGAGACTTCTGGCTTCTAGTGTGTATCCTTAACAGTCAGTATTAGATCTAATCACATCACAAAATAAAGCTCCTCGATCTTTCATTACAATGCACAGATATTGTTCTGGAATCTTATTCTCATCATTTTATCTTTCCAGAGAGAATGACTTTCAGTTTAGAATTCTTTCCTTAAAGTTTAATATTTGTTCAAAATTCTTATATGTGAGTGAAAGTATAATTATCATACAGACTAGAATAACTCAGATTTGTACGCTAATATAACTGAGTAATTTAAATACATAATTTTGCACCTCCCTTTTTTCATATAGAATTAGTTTCATCCTTTGTATGGAATAAAATAATGATTAGTCTAGTCGCTGGATATATAATATATAATGTGGGAGATTGGGAGTATGTAATATTGACCTTGATAGAGATAAAACTAATATTATTACAAGGAAGTTTTATTCTGACATATTTACTGGTAGATGTAGGCATGTTATCTTTGTGGAAAAAAAAAACTCCAATAAGTATTAGGGCAGCAGCTCAAAGAGAAAGATCCAGACACTACCCATTGCATAGAAGTAATATCTCCAAGGGTTATGAGAGAAGCCAATAAAGAAGATGAAGACCAAACATTGAGAAAAAAATAAGAAATAGTCACAAAGAGAGCCAGGAACACTTGCTGACATGGAAACAAAAGTGGAAGTAAAAGCAGAAAGAGCCAAAAACCAATCTAAGGTTAATTTGTCTTCCTTACTGAAGAAGTATTCTTATAAGGAAGTAATTTAATGCCTCGTGTTTTAGGATGTTTTTCTACTCTGGATGGTAGGGGTACAAATTATCCCTGGTCTTTTGTGAGTTCCTGGGATTGCTGTGCTTCATCTTTTCCAATGGTTCTTTACTTAGTTTGGGAAAGCCTTACTGGTGAACAATTGCCGATTAGTACTCAATTAAAGATGGGTTGGAAAACCTCCGCAAATCTCTGTAATTCTTTTTCTTGTGCCTTCTTCTCACATTGTCTTATAGGCAAATGTTAGCCACTTTAAATTTCCCCAACCAAGAATTCTGACTTCCAACACAGATCACCACCTGGTTCTGTTTGGGTTCTTCCTCTTAGAGCCTCAGCCTGGTAACTGTCTTCACGTAGTGAGCAGTGGTGGTCCTCAGATATCACTGTTGTGTGCCACTTGTTGACCATCGATTGAGAACTGTTATTTAACCTGTGTCCAGTGTTTGTGCTGTTTAAAGTGAGAGGTCAAAAGTGGATTTATTCTCCCTTTTATAATTGCTTATAATCAAAGTACAGATTGAGCAAAAATGTGTTTTCCTCAAAATAGTGGCAATATTTCAACACAGCTCAAATATTATCCTTGTCTCTAAAGTGAAAACAACTTTCAAGTCTATTTTACTATTCATGCATTAAGTTTTATTGAGCTAATAAAAGTACACTTTTAATTGGGATATAGCCTTGTCTATCAATAACAATAGCCATGAAATGATTGACCATTACAGGTCAAAACGTTGAGTATGATCTGCTCCTGAGCTATGAAGTTAGATTTTTAAAAATCAACCTCTGTTTTCTTCTTCAGGAATGGCAAATCCATTGAAGAAAATGAAAAGTACGTATTGAAAGGGAGCAATACAGAACTCACTGTCAGGAACATAATCAATAGTGATGCAGGCCCTTATGTATGCAGAGCCACAAATAAGGCAGGAGAAGATGAAAAGCAGGCACTTCTCCAAGTCTTTGGTAAGTATTATAGCATAGTAGTTAAAACCATGAGGTCTAGAGGGAGGTCTGAATGAAATTCTGCTGTCACTTATATGAGCTGTTTAAATTTCCAAACTTAAATCTCATTTTTCTCATGTCTTAAATGTGTTTTAAAATTGAAGCTACAAGATAGAATTATTTTCATAATTACATAAAATTATACATGCAATTTTTTGTAAAATATTTGAGGCTGCTAGAATATTCATTTAAATTACACATACTGGTTTCTATTATATATATACATATTAATATGTATGAATAATTATATATGAGCTGATCTTCATAAATCTTTAAATGACATATGTTGGGGTCAGTTTTACTTTTAATATTCTTCAAAAAGAGTTTATCTCTGAGGCTATGATTAGGAAACTTTGACCTTTAACCATAATTAAATATTCCCTTTTCATTTTATTAAAAGAAAATATTATATACATATCTTCCATATTTACCAAAAGCCATATTGCCTTCTTTGGGGAACTTACAGAGAAAAGAAAAACTAGTTTTGTTTTTTTTTTTAATTATTGATTTAGCTTCCATTTTGCTTGTGACTATTTTTGGCTTTTTAGGGTCTCACCTGCAAGGCATATTCAGGTTCCCAAGCTAGGGGTCTAATTGGAGATACAGCTGCCAGTCTATGCCACAGCCACAGCAACATCAGATCCGAGCTGGGTCTGTGACCCATACCACAGTTCACAGGTAATGCCACATCCTTAATCCACTGAGCGAGGTCAGGGATCCAACCTGCAACCTCATGTTTCCTAGTCAGGTTCGCTTCCGCCTTGCCACGACGGGAACTCCGCTGGTGACTATTTAGAATATAATTATTCTGTTTAAAAAAGTGGGAATTCCTGTCATGGCTCTGCGGAAATGAATCTGACTAGTATCCATGAGGACACAGGTTCGATCCCTGGCCTCGCTCAGTGGGTTAAGGATCCAGCACTGCTGTGAGCTGTGGTGTAGGTCGCAGAAGAGGGCTCGGATCCCAAGTTGCTGTAGCTGAGGTGTAAGTAAGCCAGCGGTAGTAGGTTAGTTTCAATCCCTATCCTGGGAACCTCCATATGCTACAACCACAAAAAACACTTAAAGTTATATGCACTACTAATATATAGTATGTTTTCTCCATTTTTAAAAACATTATTATGCTACAACCACAGTAAACACTTAAAGTTATATGCACTACTAATATATAGTATGTTTTCTCCATTTTTAAAAACATTATTATCAAAACACGGTCACAACAAAGAGAGGAGGAGGAAGGAGGACAAACTCTGTAAGAGTCCGAAGGACCAGTGGTTGCAGGCTGTGGATGCAGCAGTACTACTTTATCCAAAACATAAATGGACACAAACTTTGCCAGCTCGTCTTACAGCAGCTGTAATAGAAATGTTTTCTGTACGAAGGCGATTCCCATAAATCTTATATTCTAGCAGAGTAAGACAGATAATAGAGTATATCGAAGCATATTAAAATAAAGAAAATTGGTATAAGATGCTCTAAGAAGGAAGCGAAACTGGATCTCTCAGCTAGGGCTGGGTAAAAAGGGCAATTATTTTGGATAGTGTGGTGTTGGAAAATTACTCAGAAGAGTAATATTTAGATGTGCTTGCACAAAAATCTTTAACCATGAGGAATCAACAAAGCTGTGAACCGATGGAAAATTGTTCACATAGAGCAAAGAATAAACACACTTCAAATGATTAGAAAGTATAGAAAGCATCTAACTTGTCTCCCACTGTAACAAAATGTTCTATTTAAAATGTACAATGCTAAATATGACTTAGTATAAAAATAAATTAATAAAAATTAGAAATGTTAGTGTCTGGGATAATACCAAAGTGTAGATTATCTCAAGAGACTCAAATGAAATATCGCTTACTATTTTTAAAAAAATTAAGGTGACAGTAATAACAAAGAGATAAATAAAAGGTTACTAATATTTTCATTTTTTTAAATAGAAAATAATGAATGAAATATGAGAAGCTACATTATTGTCGTAATCACTTTGTATAGTAACACTGAACAGATTTATATTGTGTTTGATACAAAATCATGTGTTTATAATGCAAATAAGGCTATTTCCATTAAAGACAAAGGAATAAACACTGGATTGTTACAAAATATTTATACCATGTTTCTCATATAAGGAATATAATTTTCTAAGATTAAGAACACCTTATTTATATTTCATAATGATTTTTACAAAGCTGTTACTTGTTCTGAAATAACAAGTGGTGGCCTTTATCACTTTTATGTTCAAACAAGTAAAATTTTAAGAAATTCCATAATACAGAGTTTTAAAATTTAAAGCTCTTTGGTATGTGTAAATTTGTAGAGGTTCATAATTTTTAACATTAAGTTAGTAGACATAATGTTTTGCTTTTTATAGATGTCATAAGGACAAGTAAATAATTAGCTATAATTAATCTAATATTAAGATAATCTGAGGTCAAGATGTACCAACCTGAATAATAAAGGTTGAAAGAATTTACTTGATGAATATTTTAAATATTGTACAGAATTATACTTACTATATATTCACAGTCATGATTTTCCCTTTTTGGTGTAATTGTTTTAAAAGTTTAAAAGATAATCACTGCATAAGGGGATGTCATACACCAACATATAAGAACACATGTGACTTTAAAAGAGGAATTTTAATTAAGTAGCTTTAAGAGGAAAAAATGATAAAGTAACTTTTAATTGGTAAAATTTGGGGAGGAATTATAATTTTTATGTTGGTTTCTAAACCACTTCAAATTATTTATATAAAGGTAATCAATGACATTATTTTTCTAAAGTTTTTTTTCTCCTGTGCTTTGCCATTCTTCTGGCACTTTTGTAAAGTAGAACATGACACTGTAACTGATGCAGTCTTAATAATTCCATGCTATGCTGATGTGTCCTTAAATGCTCACCTTGAATAGTAATATTTTCTCCAGTAGAGATGAGTAATGTATATATTTTTTACAGTACAGCCTCACATAATACAGCTTAAAAATGAGACTACATATGAGAATGGTTATGTCACACTGATCTGTGAAGCAGAAGGAGAGCCTATTCCAGAAATCACTTGGAAAAGAGCAGTGGATGGCATCACTTTTTCCGAAGGCGATAAGGTAACAGTAATTTAATATGTAGTGTTTTTCAAAACCATTGTATTTTCAGAATTTTGCATGTTAATTGAATCTCACATTGGACTCCAATTTACCAAATAATTTGTAGGAATGAAGTAAACGGTTTAATTATTAAAAAGGTAACTACCACAGACAGCCTAAAAATAAATTCAGAGGAGAAAAAAGTCAAATTGTAATATTTAAAGATGTCTTTCATTAAGCCACACAATCTTAGATTCTTGGCATTGTTTCTTATGTTTGTCTACGTGCAAACATTTCATAAACACTGAATCTGTACAATATCTTACTGCAAATGCAACCCCCCTCCCAACTTGTGCTGTACAATGAAAATTATGTAAACTCACAAAATTCTAGCTGTCATTTAACTCTTAACTCTATAGAATTGTCTTTAGGCAATAGGACAGGAGATTTCTGCCTTTATATAATTTATAACTTAATAATTTGTAATGCAGTAGTTTATAACGAAAGTACAAACACAACAAAATAAGAGCATTTTGGTAAATGTCATTCCCATGTAAATTGATGAACTTTCATCAGAATGCACTCAAGTTCCTAAGAAATCAAGTAAACATTATCATATGTTTTACTATACTCCATAGATTTACATTGTTATTTCTTGTAACAATGTATATAAAACTCCAAGTACAGGCAAATTGAAACAGAAAGGAAAAGGTAGTGAATTAATGATATGAAGGAAATGGAATTCTCACACAAATAAAAATTATAAAATTAAAGTTAGATTTCTTTTCTCAGTGTTAAAGAGCAACCTCCTTTAAACCTCTTTCATTAATTTAAATCAATTACACTTTCTATCCCTCTACATTATCACGTAACATGTTCCATAGATTGACAAAACAGGCTTCTCCCTGGCCACTTACTATTTATCTTTTGAAAGAAAGTATTCCTGTATATCACCCTCTTGGCTCCATTTCTTCCTCATGATGGCGTTTTTAAGAGTGTATCTTTTTTGGCAATAAATTATAGCATTTTAATATACTATGTAAGTTGAAGCTCAAATTTATATAATGTGAATGATATTTGCATTCTTCTAGCAATCCAGATAAATGATATAGAGTTTGCTTTAAAATTTTCCTGACAGATAATCATAGATATTACTATGATACACCGCCAAATCTGAAAGGATTTATATTTCCATAAAATTATTTAAAATTGTCCAAAAGTAGATATATAAAAATATTTTTGTGTCAAGTAAGTATATTTCTTTTGACTAGGTCACTAAAGAATAATAATTTTCATGTTGTTAAGCCATAATTAATTATACCTTCATATTCCTAACTCATGCTTTTATTATTTTTTGTACCGTAAATTTCCCAAAAATTCTCTTCTCAAACATAGCTTTTACTCTTCATTTAATAGATGTTTCATTTTGTACATACCAATAATGAAAGATATATTATTATTTTTCAATAAATAGTTATCAAGTAACCAGAAGACCATATTTTATTCTATGACCCAAGACATCTAAAACTACATACAGAAACATATTTTATAATAGTTGTGATAAATAATCACCTAGTTTTTGCTTGCTGAGGGCTATGTCTATTAAAGTATATATCTTTTGTTTTCTTATTTGGTTCATTTTTAAATAAAGTCCGATACCTAAAATTTGATTAAACACTATCGTAGAGTGTATTCTGATTATATCTCTCTTGCCATGAAGAGTAGCATGGTGTCAAATTTGCCATAAGAATCAATTGAAAGCTTGTTAAAATTCAGATTCTAGAATCCCATTTCCTGAGGTTGATTTAGTATGTCTAGCACAGGACCTAGGAGTACATATTTAATAAACTCATCAGTTGGTGTCATATGGATGATCTTCAAGCCATTCATACGTTGGAAAACAATTCTCAACCTCTAAGGTAAATGACATTTAACGACTGATCCATTCAACAGAAAAACACTGTTGACAGATTACTTGGCACCTTGATGGGGACTTGGGAATTAGAGAATAAAATAAAATAACTTTTCATCACTATCAATGAAAATGATAATTGCATAAGTCACAGACAGTGGGATATCATCAATGCAATATACTTCAAACTAAGTACTCCATTCAACAATAAAAATAGGTGTTCCCATTGTGACTCAGCAGGCTAAGAACCCGACAGAGTATCTATGAGGATGCGGGTTTGATTCCTGGCCTTGCTCAGTGATTTAAGGATCCAGTGTTGCTGCAAGCTGTTGTGTAGGTTGCAGGTGTGGCTCAGGTCTGACATTGCTGTGGCTGTGGCACAGGCCAGCAGCCACAGCTCTGATTCAGCCCCCGGCCCAGGAACTTCCACATGCCACAGGTGCAACCATAAAAAGAAAAAAAAAAGTGAAAATGGTGAAAATGTATTCAGTAAATATGTTTGTCACTGTAGATTTTTGAAGGAGGAGGTCTCACTTAATGTATTCACATGTAGATATGTTCTGCAGCTGTAGTTCTGGAGAACTACTGAACTGTGCATGTTATTGATGAACCTTAAAATATCCTTGCCTAATAGGTTATCTTCAGAAACAACAAAAAAAAAATATGGTGCTTAAAAACGCTTTTAAGCTGATTAGTATTTTTTTCTATAATTTAATGCATCTTCCCTATATTGAAGATAATATATGTAATTTTGAAAACTCTTCTGAAAAATTCAAAACTACACATAATATGTAAGAAAATACAGTATTCACTTGCTTTAGAAATATTTTCTTAATATCCATTGTCAGGATAACATTTTGTTATTTATTTTATTGTTTTAAGTATTTCACAGTTTCTACTCATTAACTTTTTGTCATCCATATATTGAAAAAATTGAGGTGATTTATATTAGTGATAAGTAAGATACTTTCCCATTATCCATTTCCATTTGGATTAGGGTTATCAAAAAATTTATTAAATTGATGGCTTAATTTTAGTACATTACTTTTTGATGTCTTAAAATGCTTTGGGTGTATAAACTAGAAACCCTTGGCCTCTTCATTAATAGATAATATATTCTTAACTGTAATAATAGTTAAATGTACACAGTAAAGTTTTAAGACAGAACTAAAGCTATTATTTTGGGATGAGTTTAATTCAGCTATGACACAAAAGTTGTGAATGTTTTGCAATTTAAAAACCAAGAAATCTGGAGTTCCCATCATGGCTCAGAGGAAACGAATCTGATTAGCATCTATGAGGATGAAGATTTGATCCCTGGCCTCACTCAGCAGGTTAAGGATCTGGTGTTGCCATGAACTGTGCTGTAGGTCACAGACACGGCTCGGATCTGACATTGCTGTGGCAGTGGTGTAGGCCAGCTTCCATTTGACCACTAGCCTGGGAACCTCCATATGCCACGGGTGTGGCCCTAAAAAAGAAAAAAAGAAAAAAACCAAAAAACTAAGAAATCTAATTTTTAACATTGAAAATCTTTATATTTTAAATAAAACCACTTCTTGAACAGGCTGATTTGAGGATTATGTGAGATTATATGGCTAAAGTGTTTTCAAGTCCCTGGCATGAACACCTGTCATCTAGTTTGAATCATTTTCTTTAAATCATCTCTTATTATCATTCTTATTGATCAATAAATATTAGTAAATGTATGATTATAGGTATTGATAAACTAGTATGGGAAGTCATGAAGTGTCACACGAATCAAAACTTAGTCCCAAATTTGTCTCTTTGGTGTATCATTTACCATGTTAATTCTCATGTCAGTTTCTGCATGTCTATAAGGGTAGTGATGATAAAACCTATCTGGAACAGTTTCTAAGATGAAATGAGAGCATGCATAACAATATTCCAGACACAAATTGAACCTAAATGTGTTATTTTCTCTATTGCTTAGAGCTATTTAGTCTTTATATATTTTATACATGAGAAAATGATCATGTTAATTCTATCAACAACTACTGCCACAAAGAAAGCAGTTAAAAATGTGTATGAGCATAGTCCTATGTGTCGTGAGAATAATAACATCCACAAAACAATAGAACAATATATTTGTTGTGGATTGTGCTTCTTTTGATACAGCTATATATAGAAGTTTACTATAAAATAATCTTTAAGAGTATTATTTCAGTTACTCAGATATGAACTTGTCTTAGCACACTAAATTCCAAATCTTGTAACCCCATACTGCATTCCACTTGGAAACTGACAGTGTTGGGAATTTACATTTAAGTGTCATCTTAGTCACTGTATGTTTGGTGTCAGTCCCCACCCTGGCAGGGAAGTGCAAGTGAGGGCTCTAAGACTCTGGGTGATAAAGCGTTATCTTTACTCCTGTGAGACACAAAATCAGGACTATAAACACCACAGATTTCTTACCTTATCATCTTTTTCTCTCTCTTCAAGATCTATCTTTTCCCATTCTCCTCCCATTTTTCTCCTCTCTAGAAAGTCATCTTCCTTTTTCTTCCTTTTTGTCCTTTTCCCCTCCTTTTTGTCCTTTTTCCCCTCCCCATATTACATAGCAAAAAATATTGATTTGGAATAGACCCTTCCACATTCTAAATACTTAAAGAAGTCATGAAGGTAGGAAGAAAGAAATACTATGCACCACAAAGCCAAGTTGCTTAAGAATGCCTATTCTTCATCAGTTTTCAAAATATGATTTCATATTCATAGGAAAAAATTTTATTAAAGTTTACTTTGAACCTTCTTAAAGAAATGTTATTGCTTGTCTTTTTAGGAGTAAATGGAAGTAAAAGATCTATAGGGAGTGATTTTTATTTCTAAAGTTCTTACAAAAATGTAAATATAACAGTAAACGATCTCATCTATGTAAATAGATTGCTTTATATAATAATTCTAAATTGCTTATAATATCATTTGGTGGGTGACATCTCACATGAGGCATGTATCTACTCTTAAGATACAGAATCTATAATGATTTTATTTCTGTTATACTTGTCCTACAGAGTAAATTATAGGCCTATCTCCACTAGAAATTAATCCCACTTACATTGAATAAGAAGTATTTGATGTATATAGCAATAAGTCCTAACTGTTTTAAACCAGAATTTCTCAAACTTGAGTCATCTGACCATCAGTTTCATTTCTTTTCCATGTTCATGTGCTGCCTGGACTGTTAATCACTTATTTTTTTCTTTAAATTAAATTTATCTATTGTTTATTCTAATCTTACCCAAACATATCAGGTACGTTTTAAAATGCACATCAAAGTAAATGTAATACTACAAAATAAATTTTGTTTTTAAAGTAATATGTAAACTCAGCCTGTGTACTATCACTGGTACATACACCATACTTTAAAAAACACAGCTTTTATTTATTTTCAGACATAATTGAATTAACATGATACAGAGTTTAGCTACAAAATCTTGAGTACAGACTCCATTATGCTTTCTTCTATTTGTGGGGTTAAGCACTTCCCTCCAGTAAAGAAGGATGCTACATTATTAATTAATGAGTAGAAAGTTCACAAATCTTAGTTACAAAAAAACCCCACTTAATTTCACTCTAACACTAAATGGTCCTTTTAATATGATTCTAATAAACTCAATAAATAAATCTTAGTGATTAACTTCAAAAACAATTTCTTCATATTTTGCTGAATTAAAATATAAAATGCTGGCATGGTCTGAGGTTACATCAACTCAAACTTTATGATTAAAACAACAGGACTTTCTGTTTATTACATTCATTTGGGGGAAAAAAAATGTGCTTTTATGTGTTAAAGAAAACAACCCTACTGATTCAACATTGACTTGACTACTGTAGCTCCATTTTGCTTCCTATTCCTTGAAATAAATAGATGTGTTTAAATAGAAATTCGATTGAAAAAAAAAGTAGTACAAAGTATGAAGAGTCTACTTTAACATTTAGTTTTGCATTTGTATACAGAACTCATAGTTCTTTCTATTTTAAATTGTATAGAAATGGCAAATACTTTTCTCCATGTATTGAGACACTATGATCTGGACAATACTTACTTCAAATGCTCTTACAGCATAAACTACCCAGACAAAAGAGACTTCTAGGAGTTCCCCTTGTGGCATAGCAAAAACAAATCCCACTAGTATCCATGAGGGTGTGGCCTCCCTGGATTCCTGGCCTCCCCCAGTGGGTTAAGGATCCAGTGTTGCAGTGAGCTGTGGGTGTAGGTCACAGATGCAGCTTGGATCACACATGGCTGTGGCTGTGGTATAGACTGGCAAGTGCAGCTCTGGTTCTACCCCTAGCCTGGGAACTTCCATATGTCACAGGTGGAGCCCTAAAAAGCAAAAAAAAAAAAAAAAAAAGAGAGAGAGAGAGAGAGAGAGAGATGAATAAAGTTAGGCAGTTTTTTGACACAACTACCTGAATAAAATAGGATGGTTTAAATGTATGACAAATTAAATCCTTAGTGTAAAAATATTTTATAGCTACACTTCTATATTAATTATTAAATTGTTATTTTATGCTCTAGGATATTAATTTTTTGTGTAGGTACAGCTTTGGGCTTAAAGAAATTTCGTGCTTTAAAATAATTTATTTAAATCACTTTTAATGGAGAGAAGAGAATAAAGGAGTGAATTTTTCACATCACATGAAAATCTCCGCTAAACCTTCTTAGATAATTTTGAGATATAAACTCTGATGATTGCATTAGCCTTTTTTGTATTTCCCTTTTTCAAAATAATTCTAAACCAAATACAAGTTATTAAAAATTAAATTAATAAAATATAAGCAGTAAAATAATTTTTAAAGTAACAGGAATTTTTGTGACTAATGTTTCCTTTATCATTTGCCCAAGTTTAATTAGGAACTATCAATAAATGCTATTGAGGCCTTTTAGGTTTGCAGTACTATTCTATGTACAAAGAGTATGGCAGGGTAAAGAAAAGTTTCTGCTTTATTTTTCATAAACCTTAGGAAAGGAGATGAGATCAAAGCAAATTTAAAATCACCGGTATTTTCCTTATGAATATGCAATTTTGAAATATAAAATTTAATATTCAAAATATCAAATGTTTTACTTTCAGGTATACAGCAAATAGATTCAGTTATTATGTGCATACATCCATTCTTTTTAAGGTTATTTTCCCATATAGTGTATTATAGAATATTGAATAGCGTTTCCTGTGCTTATACAGTGGGTTCTTTTGGTTAATTGTTTTATATATATGCTAATCCCCAAACCCTATTTCATCCCCCTCCACCTTTCCCCTTTGATTTTTTTGTGAGTTTGTTTTCAAAGTCTGTGATTCCATTTCTGTTCTGCAAATAAGTTAATTTGTTTCTTTTATTTTAGATTCCACATATAAGTGAAATCATATGATAGTTATTTTTTCTGTCTGACCTGCTTTGCTTAGTATGATATTCTCTAGGTCCAAACATATTGCTGCAAGTGGTGCATACCAACTTACATTCCTATCAGTAATGTAAGAGGGTTCCCTTTCTTCACACCCTCTCTAGCATTTATTTGTCTTCTTCGGGGAAATGTCTCTTTAGATCTGCATACTCTTCCATAGGATTGTTTTTTGTTTGGTTGGTTTTTGATATTGAGCTATATTAGCTCTTTGTGTATTTTGGAGGTTAATCCCTCATTGGTTACTTTGCAAAGATTTTCTACGATTCTATGGATTGTGTTTTCATTTTGTCGATGTTTTCCTTTGCTGTGCAAAAGCTTTTGAGTTTATTTAGGCCCCATTGTTTTATTTTTATTTTCACTGCTCCAGGAGGTGAATCCAAAAAGATGTTGCTATAGTTTACATCAAAGAATGTCTACCTATGTTTTCCTCTAAGAAATTTATAGTATCCAGCCTATGTTTAGGTCTTTAATCCATTTTGAGTTTATTTTTGTGTATGGTGTTAAAGAATGTTCTAATTTCATTCTTTTACATGTATCTGTCCAGTTTTACCATAATGTATTATTGAAGAGGCTGTCTTTTCTGCTTTGTATTTTCTTGCCTCATTGTCATAGATTACTTGACATAGGTGTGTGGGTTTTTTTCTGGGCTTTCAATCCTCTTCCATTGATCAATATTTCTGTTTTGTGCCAGTACCATACTGTTTTGATGACTGCCACATTGTAGTATGGTCTGAAGTCAGAAAGCCTGATTCCTCCAGCTCTGTTTTTCTTTCTCAGGATTGTATTATATATTCTGGGTATTTTATGTTTTCACACAAATTTAAATATTTTTTGTCCTAGTTCTGTATAAATGCCATTGGTAATTTGATAGGGATTGCATTGAATCTATAGCTTGCCTTGGGTAGTATAGTCATTTAAAAATAGTGATTCTTCCAATCCAAGAACATGGTATATCTTTCCATATGTTTGCATCACCTTTGATTTCTTTCATCAGTGTCTCATAGTTTTAAGAGTATTGGTCTGTTTTCTCCTTAGGTAGGCTTATTCCTAGGTACTTTATTCTGTCTGATGCAATGGAAAATGGAATTGTTTCCCTGATTTCTCTTTCTGAACTTTTGCTGTTAGTGTATGGAAATGAAATAGATTTCTGTGTATTAATTTTGTATCCTGAAATTTTACCATATTTATTGATGAGTTCTCATAAATTTCTCATAGAATACTTAGGATTCTCAATGTATAGTATCATATTGTCTTCAAACAGAGTCACTTCTTTTCCAAATTGCCTTCCTTTTATTTTTCTTCTCTGATTGCCATGGCTATGTTGAATAAAAGCAAGAAAGTAGACATTCTTTTTATGTTCCTGATCTTGGAGGAAAACTTTCATATTTTCACTATTGGGTTAAACCCACTATAAGCTGTGGGTTTGTCATATATTGTCTTTATTATGTTGAGGTGGGTTCTCTCTGTGCTCACTTTCTGGAGAGTTTTTATCTCCAGATAAAGTTCTTAAGTATTTCTTGTATCTTCTCAGTTGTTACTCCATTTTTTTCCCTCAAGATCTTAGATCATCCTTACTGTTACTACTCTGAATTCTTTTTCAGGCAAATTGCCTACCTGCACTTCATCTAGTTGTTCAGGGATTTTATCTTGTTCCTTAGTCTGGAAAATATTTCTCCACCAGCTCATTTTATCTAAATTTCTGTGTTTATGCAGTCTGTTTCATAGGGTGCAAGATTGAATGTGGTCCTTCTTGCTTCTGGTGTCTGTACCCTGGTGGGAAAGCTTGGTACAGGGGCTGTACAGGTTTCCTGGTGGGAGAGACTGGTGCCTACCCACTGGTAGGTGGATCTGGGTCTTGTCCCTCTGGTGGAAGAGTCATGTCAAGGGGTATGTTTAGAGGTGGCTGTGGGCTCAGGAAAACTTTAGACAACCTCTCTGCTGATGGATGGGTATGAGTTTCAACCCTGTTGATTGCTTGGCCTGAGGCTTCCCAGCACTGGAACCTTCAGACTGTTGGGTAGGGGCATGTCTCAGAGCCAAACTCACGACTGTCAGGAGAGCTTTGATGAGTATTCCTTTGGGGTTCTGCTACCAGTGTCCTTGCACCCACAGTGAGCCACAGCCAACTCCACCTCCCTAGGAGACCCTCCAAGATATGCAGATAGTTGTGGCCCAGGCTTCTGTGGAGTCATTGCTTTGCCCTGGATCCTAGTAAATGTAAACTTTGTATCTGCCTTCCAAAATTGGGTCTCTCTTTCGTCCAATCCTGTAGAGTTCCTTCACTCAAGCACTACTGGCCTTCGATGCTAAATGCCCTGGAGGCTCCTCCTCTTGGTGCCAGACTCCCAGGCTGGAGAACCTGACATGGGGCTCAAAACTCTCACTTCCTCTGGGAGAACTACTGTGATACAGTTATTTTCTAGTTTGTGAGTTCCCCACTTGGCAGGTTTAGAATTTAACTATACCACAAAAGCACCCCTTCTACCATTTTGTTGTGGCTTCTTCGTTGTCTTTATGTTTTTTGGTAGGTTCCACTCTTTTTTGTCAATGATTATTCAATAACACAATTAGTTGTGATTTTGGCGTTTTCATGAGAGGAGCTTAAATCCTCCTACTCTGCCATCTTGTCCCAAAAGCCCTTCTGTTAATGCTTTCTTGGCTCAGTGGATTATTTGATGATATCAGTACATGCCTGCTGTGTTATTCCTTCTGTATTGTGTCACTTGCATCAGTAGAATAAGACTGAGAACCAAAAGAAAGCTTTACTCATGGATCAAAGAATGGAATAATACCAGCTCCTGCTGTAGAGTCCAGGCTCTCAAAAACCATTATTGGGTTCTCATCAGTGGGGGGAGTATGTAGAGCTTTTGTGGGTCAAGTGTAGCTGTGATGCTCAGGGTTCCAGATTGCAGTGCTAGGCACAGCATCTCTGCATACCACCCGTTGTGGCTATCTTGAATTGTTTAGCTTTAGCATATTTTTCTGCACCATCACAGACCCAGTTCAACTTATTCTTCTCATAGACCTCCATGTTGGTGCATTTTGGAAAATATATCTACTCTCATTAGAATATCTCCTCTTAATTTGCTCTTAGCTGATGAAAATTGATTAGATTCTGATTAAAAAAACAACTTAAAATATTTAGTTGTGTAATTGGCAATACCTTTTTTTATAGATGACATCTTAAGATTTTTCAGCTTCCTTTTTCTTTTTTAAATAGAAGTTACAAAATCAAATAAATCCACAATTACTGATTTAAGAAAGAAAAACTAGAGTATTTCAAATATCTTTATTATAAAAAATGCAGTAAAATGAAAAACTGAACTATAATGGCATATTTATAGCATCATCTTTAAGAATAAGTACTGTCTTTATGTACAGTCTTATATATACTTATGTATACTTATATATATATCTGTGTAAGTAGTTATTCTGCTGGGCAAAATTTTTACAGCCGTATTTTTGTGCTTTTATAAGGAATCTTATTTATACCTCTTTACCAAACCCTGTAGGTACATTCTGGGATGCAAATATAAGCAATTCTTAGTGCCTGAGAGTAAGATTGATAAAAAAGAACAACAACAACAACTGGGAACAAATTAAACCAATTATAATATTTTAGTAAATAACTGAAGGAAAAATAATGTTTTTTCAAATATTTTAAAGAGAATCATATGTACAGTTAAAGTAGACATTGCTTACTGTGGGTGATAGTATTTCAAGGGTGGAAATTACAAAAATGCAGAGACTTCCAAGAATTAGGGATTATAAACAATGCAATATATTAAATTCTAAATGACAGAATGTCTAGTCCTGTGACTATCTCCATCAAAATTTATAAGCTAATCAGTGTCTAGAAGAAAATTATTTAATTTGATGTGATGTATATCAGAAAATCTTGAATAATCTTTGTTACTCTGATATTCCGCCTTGCTGTTAAGTTAAATCTTTGAGTTAATATTCAGGGAACAGAGTGAGTGGTGCTGAGACAATGTTGTGTATTAGAATCACATAAGAAGCTATGCACACATATACCTGACTGAGCCTTACTTCCTGGGAAATGATTGAGCCTCTCTTCCAGGGTTTTAACTGTGCCTCACTCCTAGATATTTGTAGCCAGTATCTTTGACAGGGATTGAAGAGCTATATTTTGGAAATCCCCCAAAATTGTTTTTGTGTGTATATCCTAGAGAGATTCTCTACATTTAAATTTACTATGTGTCTTGGAGTTCCCATCATGGCTCAGCTGGTTAAGAACCCTGCTAGTATCCATGAGGATGTGGGTTTGATCTCTGGCCTCACTCAGTGGGTTAAGGATCCATCATTACTGTGAGCTGTGGTGTAGGGTGGCAGCTGCAGCTCTACCCCAGGAACTTCCATGTGCCACAGATGTGGCCCCAAAAAGAAGAAGAAAAAAAAAAGAGTGTGGGAAAATTACTATGTGCCTTTCATTACAAACCCTCCTACACATGCACATTAAAAATACACAACACTCCTTATGATCTCCATATCCAGTATAGCTGTACATAGAATAAGATATGTTAAAGGAATTTGTTTATACAACTGATGGATTTCTAATCATGTTAACATTGGTCTATCCAGTTCATATAAAACAGAGCTTAATGAATTGAGGTTATGATATTGTATTAGTTGTAACAACAATTCTTTTTTTTTTTATTTTTGTCTGCTCTGTGATGTCAGGTAAGTTAATGTATTTTCTAGTTCCATCATTGATAAAATGAGTTGTCTTCAAACTCTTAACATTTCCTTATTCTATACAGCTTTTATTGGTTTAGTAGATTATCACATATTTTAAGATGCCATTTTTAGTCCCATGCTAACCTTTTTTTATATTCAGGTATTTACTAATTTTCAGTTCATGATTTTCTGATAACTTCATATAGTAAGGCAGTATGTTTGTAATTTTCTTCTTCTATATAGCTTTTCTATATAACCCAATTATAAGAAAAAATAATATTACTTTGGTAATGTCTTACATTGGGAAAAAAAGTTAATTTCTGATTATAGAGAAGAATGCTAAAGAGCATACTTCTGGAACCTGTAGAATTTAAAGCCTTATTTTTTTTTTCTTTCCAGAAATAATGGCCTTTTCTGAAGAATTTTGTATTTGAATGATATTTTTAAGGTCTTCCTAATATATTTTTTCATACTAGTGTTCTGAGAGCAATATTATAGATCCCTGCTGGGCAATAGGCAAAATGGATACTTCTATTCTTCATCTGATGTAGGTGGTAAAATATAATTAGGCATGTTGGAAATCTTCCTGGATGCTTCTGAGCTTGCTGAGAGGTGGATTTTCAGTCATTTATAACTTTTTGAAATTCATTTTCCAGCCCAGAGCTCGAATAAAAATTATCAAAGAAGCATAGTCATACATTTAAAATGTAATTTTAAAAACATTTTTGAGAAAATTCTGAAAATGTTTTAAAAAGAAAAGTATTATTATTGTTTTTTTAAATTTCATTTATTGGGATTTCTCACTGTGACTCGACAGTAACGAACCTGCCTAGTATCCGTGATGGTGCAGGTTCGATCCTTGGCCCTGCTCAGTGGGTTAAGGATTCAGCATTGCCATGAGCTGTGGTGTAGGTGACAGACATGGCTCAGATTTGGTATTGCTATCACTGTAGTGTAGGCTGGCAGCTACAGCTCCAATTTGACCCCTAGCCTGGGAACTTCCATATGCTTCCATGTGGCCCTAAACAGGAAAGAATATACGTATAATTTATTATTGAACTACTAATTTTAAATATATTATAAGTATTTCCAATGGAAAAAAACTGTAATCTTATTCGTAGAATGATATGATAGTAGTTCACAATTTTCCCAGAATTGTGGGAAAAAAATATTATTTACATACTGAAAGTGATATTTTTTGGCTATGTAGCAGAAAATATATTTTTTTTTCTTGGAATGCCATACTCTATAATAGGCTTCATATGATATTTACTTCTTCTTATGAAGAAATCTACTACTACCCCTGAGAAAAATATAAAATCACATAGCTACAAAGAAATATTGAGATATCAGTGAATTTTAATAAACAAAAAATAACAAATTGTCTGGTAAATTTAATTTTGATTTATGTGACTTTATAGTGGAAAAGAGTAACTAAATTCAAGAAACAAAATGAAATAAATTTGAAAATGAAAACATAGCAATTCAAAATTCATGGGATGAAACAAAAGCAGTTTAAGAGAGAAGTTTATAACAATACAAGCCTACCTCAGGAAACAAGAAGAATCTCAAGAAACCTAACCTTTCTTTAATGAAAGTAGCAAAATAGGAAAAAACAAAACTGAATTCAGCAGAACAAAATAAATCATAAAGATCAGTAACAGGATTTACAAATATTGAATGTGGGTATAATAACATGTAAGAGTCAAAGATTATGACAGGAATTTTAGAAAATACTGTGGGAAGGAAGGAATCACCATTTAATGAGGTTGGAATGACTGAGGGAGAAGCAAAGGTAGAGATAATGTCCAGAGTTGGACTGGACAATTTCACTTTAAAATATTTATTTAATATTCAAAAGAAGTACCTGGTATACCTCTGGACGTAGACAACTAAGATTTAGTGAAGAGGCCCATGTTTAAAATCTGGATTTTACTGAATCTAATTGGTAATTAAATCCATGAGACTAGATGAATAAGTCAGGGAAGTAAAATTAGAAGGAAATCCAAGAACGGACCCCAAATGAGGGCCCTTGATTATTTAGAGGTCAATGAGAAGACAAAGACTGATAAGAGCAAAAAAAGGAAAGTATACAACAAGCCAAAGACCATGCAATAAGTAGAACATATTTAATTGGATCAATGCCTCTCTCAGGCAGAAAAGAAAAAATAGCATTGCGAATTTACCATTAAGTTCAGAAAAATGAATATTTTTAGTAAGTTTTCCAAAGAGTTTCAGTGGAGTGATACGGGCAAAGCCTAACTGGAGTATATTCAAGAGAAAATCTGAGGATAAAATTAGAGTGAACAATATTAAACAATATTTTCTAGGGATTTTGTTATGAATAAAGGATAAAGGTCAGATGCAATGTGGAATTTAAATGTGGTAGGTATCTATCTGTCTACATATTTGCACAGGCATATATATATATATATATATATATATATATATATATATTTATAAAGGATATGTGGGTATAACTCTCTTCCCCACACTGTGTATTTCATACCCATGACTCATTTATTTTGGAACTGAAAGTTCAATATTTGTAAATCCTGTTAGATTTGTATTATATGTTATTTTATTTTCATTTTAAAACATTTTTATTAATGTATAGTTGATCTAAATAGTAGAAAAATATATCCATTGATAGAAAGTCACTGTAACATAATGATAAATGATTTCATAAAATCATTTATCAATACTACACATCTTTTTGCTTTTAGTAAAAAATAGTTCATCAATATTCCCAGTAAACTTTTTAATTTTTTTTTAAATTAAAAAAAATTAAAACTTAAAAAAAAATTTCCAACTCTCTTTATCCTATGGGTTATTTGCCTTAATAACTTTGCCAAGTAGTACTGTGATAACTCTGCAAAACAATGACACCAAAATCTCAGTGGCTTTCAATACATAAATCTGTGGGTTGGTAAGTAGGTTGCAGCAGCATGCTCTAGACTTTACTTTGGGTTCTGTTCTGCTCTATATATTCTAACAATTAATAATCTGGAATAAAGGAACACCTCCAATCTTGATTATGCTGTTTAAAAATTCCCATGATAAAATGCGTGATGTATATTTAAAACAAAGACTAAAAAAAGGTATAATGATACCCCACATTCTATCCCTTAGCTAAGTCATTATCAATATTATGCCATTCCAATTCTAATATTATTTTGTGTTGCACTTCCTCTGTTTTTCCAATAGGCTATGTTTATGTTTATAGAGAAAAAGTTTTAAATTTGGGTTTAGGCAGTTCCTTTCATGGCTGAGTGGTTAAGGAACCCGGCTAGGACCCATGAGGATATGGGTAAAATCCCTGACTTCACTCAGTGTGTTAAGGATCTGGCATTTTCATGAGCTGTGGTATAGGTTGCAGACAAGGCTCAGATCCTGCATTGCTGTGGCTGTGGTGTAGGCCAGCAGCTGAAGCTCAGATATGACCCCTAGCCTGGGAACTGCCATAGGTAGTAAGTGTGGCCCTAAAAAGGAAAAGGCGAAAAATAAATAGAGTAAAATAAAATAAAATGAAATAAAATTTGGATTTAAAAGAAAAAAACTTCAAATCAAACCTCTGACTTAGTCAAAGCCTTGAAACAATGGAGTTTATATTTTTAGTCATTACATTACTTTTAGAGCAGTGTGATGTAATAATGTGATATCAATATTCACAAGGTAAGTTCAAATATGTGCATAAATCACTGTACATCTAACACATAATTACACATACATCTTATGTTTAATACGAGGGATTTCAGTGTATAATATCCCTCATTCTTTCAGATCTCTTCTATTTTCTCATTGTTGTGTGCCATGAAACTAAATTTTATCTCAAGGTAGGATTTAATTTTTAGATTTCAGTAACTTCTTGGATTCTTTATCCCTTAATGATTTTTTAATAAGCAGTTGTTCTCAATTTGCTTATGTTATATTATGAAGGATGTACAGGAACGTTGGAAATTCAAAAACAATAGTGATCATCCTATTTTTCATGGTTTCTTAACTTTGGAGAAAGCAATGACATTTTGAAATGGATTGCCAACTTGAATCCATGAGATTTTACTACAGGCTTTTCTTCACTAACCCCATACACAGGGTGGCTTGAATTTCCAGATTCTGAATTTTCTGAACAACCCTAAAAGCAAATATTTTGTTTTGTTGTCTTTATATTTGATTAAAATTGCACTTACACTCACAAACAAAAAAAAAGTTATCATGTCATTCAGTGTCATTAACAGTCATGCCAAAATTATGATCAGCCATAATATAAGCACATCCCTCTCATTGTAATTTATTTGCTTATAAATTCAATCTCAATGAATGACCAGAATAAATACTAGTGATAAATATGGGGTTGGGATATTTAATATGGTTTAACTAATACATAAATTTTGAGAATGTGGTGCATAATCATTACAATACACAATTTAAAACCATTAAATAGTAACAAAGAGCTTAGGTCTGTATAAAGCCTACAAGATGGGACCTTTGACACCAAAGTCATGGCATTGGAGCAGGGAAGGTTGTCCTGATAAAGAGTCAAGGATACAACCAAGCCATCCACAAATGTAATGGCAATTATTGATAAATTCACTATCTAGGGTTTTATTAGTAAAATTAAGGATGCAATAAAATATAAATCTCATTATTTGCCCATTTAATCATTTTATGACATATTTTATCCTTTATTTTTTAGTGATTTTGCTGTCTTAGAGTGGTTTTTCATCCCAATTTCAATTTTGTCTTTTACTGAATATCTTACATATTTTCATTCACAAAATATTACAAATAATTGGCATGTGGTTTGTGGGATCATGAGAAGAGCACAGCAGCAATAATGCACTGTTGAGTAAGAAGAAGATAGAAGAGTTGTTACTTCCCTTTGGAATGAAATGCCTTCGGACATCATGATGAAATAGATATTGTATAAACTCATATATTTATCAACTTAGACCTGGTTTTCAACATTTTGCGCCAGTATATTTATCAAGTACTTAACAGGTGCTGAGATCTTTTCAAATATTTAAATCATTTAATATCCTTCACAATACTATAAAGCTATGTTTTTATACCCATTTTACAGAGAGGAAAACCAAGGTATAATAAAGTAATTGGTTAACTCCAGGTCCCAAAGCATTAATTTGAAGAATGCAATAAATGATTGATGGTTGACTAATCATTTTTCCAACACTTCTAGCAAAAACCTCTAGTTACTCTTAGGCAAACTGAACATGCAGGTGCCAACAAAGGTGAGCCTAGAAAGGTTGTATCTGTTCTGTCTCCATTGTCCACTAGGACAATTCTTCTTAGAAGGGCTCATTCCTTTTATAGAACCATGTATGTGAGGGTCAAGGCAGGGCCAGCAGAGGAGGAACACTATGCAGCAATGCTTTGCTTATCATTCTGTACCACCTTTTTGGACCATTTAATGATGGTCTTTAATAATGAAGTTAGTTCTATGGTCCTGCATTAGAGGAACTGATAAAGGCCCACTCTGATAATTTATTATTATTCTCTAATTTAGCTTCTTATAATGGGGACAAAAATCACATTTTTCACAACATGATGAAATTCTACATAGGTGTTATGAATTGTTTTAACTTCTCAGAAATTGCCAATTCTATTATTCAAAGTGCCATGATTTGCAGTAAAAATTTGAATTTTCAAAAGAAATTTGAATTAAATTTTAGTATGCAAGGTCAATTTCATGGATGGCTTCATGAATACATACAAAACATCTACATTTTATAGTATGACTTTCACACCTACTTATGAATAAAATATTATTAATAAATGAAAACCAAGCACACATTTGATAATATTCAGCCATCAAATGTAATATTTCAGTAATTTGTTTTCCAACACCAAAATTTTAAATACTGATATCCCCCCCCCCCCGGAATTAAACTTTGATGACTTTGCTACATTTTTAAAATCTTTACTAAAGATGGAAATTTTCTACTCTGTTAAAGTTGTTCTCAAGAAGAACAGGACAGTGAAAATGTCTTCTGAATCCTATCTCATTAAAAGAAAAATAAAAGCATACTTTGAAAGAAAATGAAAATCTATTCACACAGGGTAACCACAGAAGGGTAAAATTACATAAGTTTCCTCTAGTTTTTCCACAGAGTTGTACAGTCATCAACACAATAAATTTTGGGACATTTTCATCACCTCAAAAAGAAATCCCACTCCTCTTGGTCATCACTCCCCAGTCCCCTTAGCACTATTCAAAATACGGATTTTGTTACCAGCACTTTTCCCTTAGAATGGTGTTTTCAGGGTACCTCTATGTTGTAGCTTGTGTCAGTACTTCATATTTTTTATTAACAAATAATATACAGAGATAGCACTTTTTTAAATCCATGCATTAGTAGTTAGACATTTGTGTTGCTTTCACTTTTTGGATTTATCATGATCTTATGGACATTTATGTATGAGTTGTTGTATGGACATATATCTTTAATTCTCCTAGGAGTGTAATTGCTGAGTCATAGTTTGTGCTTAACATTTTGAGTTAACTGTCAGACGTTTTATCAAAAGCACTGTAATGTTCTACATTCCTACTACGTGTGCACTAGGGTTTCATTTTCTCCACATCCTAGACAATGCTTGTTAGTAAGTGTGTTTTTGTTTCTAGTCATCCCAGAAGGCATGAAGTGGTATGCTGATGGCTAATGACAGCTAATGATGTTGTACATCCCTTCATGTTTTTATCAGCCTTCTCTTGACTTTTGAGGCTCTTTTTGGCTCTTTGTGTCTGTCTCTCCAGCCACTTCACATCTTGTCTTTCTCCACCTTATATTGGATATGCCAGCTTCAGCGAGTTTCTTTCAATTCTTTGATCATGCCGTTTCTCCCTCTAGCCCAGGCCCATGTAGTTCCCATTTCCTTCCTAACTTTCTCTCCTATTTGATTAGCTAGGGATGATATCATGGGTGTGTCACATGCACAACTGCATAGAGCGCAACACTCAGAAGGATTCTGTGTTGGGTTTAAAGCTCTGTTGTGCTTGTTTAAAATTCATGGTAACTTTTGAACAAGAGACCTCACATCTCAGTTTCAGTGAGCTCTGCCAGTTATGCAGCCAGTTTGGTGCCTTACTCATCCTTTAGGTCCTAGTTTAGACAGACATATCTACAAGTAATTTTTCCTTACCTCTGTAGACTATTAGATATTCTTTAATTTCATCTATACCCAATGAAATCTATGATTTGCCTCTAAGCCTTTTAACCTATTAGACTAATGGCTTTGTCTTTCGTACCATCTCTTTGTCCTTAGAACCCAGCACAGTGCTGGTCACATAGCTATGGTACAATATATAGTTTAGACACATAGCTATGGCTCAGATGGTAAGCCACGTGGGAAAATTAATTCAGAACATGAACTCCAGGGCCAGACAGCTTGGACAATCCACTGCCGTCACTCATAAACTGTGTGAGATTTGGACCATTTATATGTTTCTCATGAAATTTTCTCATGTTTAAAATGTGGATGCTATAGTCCCCATCTCATAGCAGTATTATTAAGATTAAGTGAACTAATAAGTATAAAATATTTAGAATAGTTTATTATTTATTTTATGTGTTAGCACTTAGCCAGTATTCTATTCAGTTCTTATTTATTGAAGAGATTATTGACTATATGTGGAAAGAAAAGAAAAGGGCCCTAGAACCTAGTGAGGAAACTAAGTTAAAAAGTTTTATTATACATCCTACTCTTTATCCTATCAATTTACACTGTGAGGAGGAAGAGTAATTGTACAAAAATTCATTTCATGACCTCAAAAGAGGTAGAAAATTAGGAGGGTGAGATCAAACCCAGAGGAAAAAGACATTAATACTAAGAGTAAATTAGGAATCTTATAAAGAAGCAAGACAGTCTTTCTGTTTAAATATCTGCATAGATTAGTCAGTTTACCACAATGTTTACATGATTTTGAGAAGTCAGTTTGGGTAAATTAATACCATTAATCTTTGAAGAGAGTCTGTTTTCTTTTTATACACTTGGCAGTTATGACTTGCTTTTACCTCTAAGTATTTGGAGCTGAGTGTAATTTATATTCAATAAAGAATTAATGCCATTATAAACAAGACAAAGAGAATATATAATAAAAAAATACCCTCTCAAAAAAACTGCTTAGCATACAATGAGAAAAAAAAAAAGAGTACACAATTCAGGGGTGCAGATTTGTTGTATGTCTGCATGTGTCTTGAGTTCTGCATGTGTCCTCTACTAGCCTGTCCAGTATCAGGAGCTCCCATGTGCCTTCAGTGTCTTCTCTGCATCTGCTAACTCTCTCAGTTCTTGCATAAGCCACCTGGTGGCCTTTAACCAGAAACTTCTCTACAACACTGCTCCTCTTTCACCATTTTCAGTTCCCAGTCCACACTTCAGTTTATTAAAGCATAAACTTCTGACTTTTATGTACCCCTCCACTAACACCCCCAAAGTGAAACCTTGGTGTTCCTACATAGTATATTTCAGTTTGTTTGTATTACATTTTTAAAGTACTCTCTGCCTTTTATGTTAAACTTTACTTCCACTGAAAGTAGAAATTATTTATTTTGCCCAGCATGTATCTCCAGTGCCTGGATGCTTATTGTAGAACAACTGCACAAAAAACAATTCTCAAGTGGAGTTCCTGTGTGGTTCAGCAGGTTAAGGATCTGGTGTTGTTGTCACTGCTGTGGTATAGGTTTAATCCCTGGCCTGGAAACTTCCACATGTTCTGGGTGTGGCAAAACAAACAAACAAACGAACAACGACAAACACACACACACACACACACACACACACACACACACACACACACACACACACAAAGCAAAAAACATAAAAACAATTCTCAAGTAAACATATGACGTGATCTGCAGTTTTTTCAAAAGGCCGAAAGGGTCAATGATTCTAGGTTCAATGACATGAGTCATTGAAGAAAACTAGAGAATCCTGGCCACTTCAGATGTGTTGTCCACTGCAGCTGGATCCTAAATTTGGCAATAAGTCTCTTTTCAGGTAAAGCCATAAAAACACAAGTCCAAATGTACAACAATTAAAATTACAAAAAAAATAGAACTCAAGAAGGTAGTTATCACATAGATATCTGATTAAGGTATTGTTAAAAGGACAAAAACCTCTATAAATAATCATTTTATAAAAATAGTGAAATACTATTCAAATAAACACTTCTTAAACCAACCTTCCAGAAACACGAAAGATACAGTATCAAGTCAAATTTCAGAGCGTGTCCTTCGGTAAAGGATTGAAACATGAATGTATAGTCAGATACTTTACTTTCGAATCATCTTAGTGCAGTGATAGAAATGGAAAATACTAGATAGACAACTAATATACCCATTAACCTGTCTCAATGAAATATTGGATGTCTTAAATGAATCATCGGTAGGTAGGAATCTAAGCCAAGATATAAATGAATTTTCTTTCAAAAGTGTTTAATGCCTTTTCGTAGCACAAAAAAGATGTCCTTTGGAATGTCAGATATGAGAAGATATGACTTTAGTTTTCTAGTCAAATGCATATCGTGCATTTTTACAGAGCCAATGCCAACTCTGAAAATGACTTATAATTTGCCAGGGAAAGTTACACACCTTCCAGGAGATACTCTATTCTTCCAGAATTCCTTTTAAGTTCAGATATATTGTTAGTAACTTTTAAATATGAACATTTTTGCTAATAGCATGCTAACTTTATGCACACCAATAGTTTTCTACAAGTCAAAAGCCATGTAATTTATAACAAGTAAAAACAAAAGGACCTGTTTATTTTTATTTTTATTTATTTATTTATTTTTTTAGGGTCATACCACGGCATATGGAAGTTCCCAGGCTAGGGGTCATTGTTTATTTTTAAGGTGGGTAAATTTACATTTCATTATGCAAAAGAACAATATTTTTCCCTAATGTAAGAAAGAATAATTTTCTTTGCATCATTAGTAATGCATCTTACTGCATTCTAATAAAGATATCAAAGCAAGATTTTAACCCATAGTAAGTAATAGCTGAAGGACTACATTGCCTTAACTCAATTACATGTACATTTTACCATGATTTAATTTACTTTATGAAAATTTTAGACTGTAATGGTTCTGTTCTAGTTACTAGTCCAGGTAGCTTTCACATGAAGCACCATAAAAATATTCTCATTTTTGTTCAACTATAATATGAGTGTGTCCCACTGTGGTTCAGCAGGTTAAGGACCCAACATGGTCCCTGTGAGGATTCAGGTTTGATTCCTGACCTCACTAGTGGATTAAGGATGCAGCTTTGCTGCAAGCTGTGGTGTAGGTCGCAGATGAAGCTCAGATCTGGTGTTGCCCTGGCTGTAGTACAGGCCGCAGCTATAGCTCTGATTTCACCCCTGTTCTGGGAATTTCCATATGCACAGGTGCAGCTGTTAAAAAAAAAAATCACCCTACAGGTAAATTCTGAAGTTCCAATGAAACTAGAAAAAGCAATGTGTCTTAAGAAAATCATGGAGTTCAAAGAATATAAATATAAATATATATATATATATGCTTATATATTTGTCAACCTGTGACTATTTTGAATATAAATTGATATTTGGCTAAGAAATTAAAAGAATGATGGTAGAATCTTGCCATGTAAATAATGAAGATAAAACGAGAAATATTTGAGACAGGTGAAGGCTGCTTAGAGAAAGCAGTGGATATTCATAATAGCACAATTAATTCAAATTAATTTGAATCCAAATTAATGGTGTCCAAATTGTAGAGCTTGCTTAACAAGAAAGTTAATGCCATATGGAAGTCCTTAAACATCAGGCCGATAAATTTGGGGTTTAATTTCAGAGGCAATACAATGTTATTTATAATTCCAGAGCATGAGAGATGTAAAACCTTCATAAAGTTGTTATGAGAATTTAAAGTTTGCATTTTAAAAAGAAAACTTATTCGTGGTTACAGAAGAAATAATATCTGCAGCTGGAATGCTTTTTTTTTTTTTTTTTTCCTGGAGAAACATAGAAATAACATAATGTTGAAGGATTTTGCAGAGTCAGGGTGTCTTTTTTGGTCACATTCAGCCTGAGTGTGATTGTTCTGCCTGAAATCCAGAGACGCCTGTCAATATCCTTCCAACTCAGCAGCACAACTAAGACTGTAAATGGAGAGGCAGAGAGCAGCTATGTATATGGAAGCACAGTGGCTGGAAAATGGAAACGATAGTGTCGAGCAAGATGATAAGCTGAGACTTCTTATCATTTAGAATATAAATAGATAAAGAAAGATTCAGAAACAGTGGGTTAAGGATCTGGCCTGGGAACTTCTGCATGCTTCAGGCACAGGCAAGATGAAAGAAAGAAAGGAAGGAAGGAAGAGTGGAAGGAAGGAAGAAAGAAAAAGTGGAAGGAAGGAAGAAAGAAAGAAAAAGTGGAAGGAAGGAAGGAAGGAAGAAAGAAAAAGTGGAAGGAAGGAAGAAAGAAACTGATCCAAGACTGAGGCTGTCATACAGTATGGGGCATGGGCTTGAATTAGTATCATTCATGGAAAGAAAGACAAAAGACAACTAGGAGATGGGCAGATGATCCTGCATAAGGGTGTGCATTTATCTCCACGTGCTGATTTGGACATCAAATGGACTTGCCCTGCATGTGATAGATCTAGTTCTGAACCTCTAGGGAAAGAGGCATCCTGGGTGGAGAAAGAGTGACTAGAGACCATCATGGAGATGTGGGCAGAGATAAGAGTGCCTACCTAAGAAAAAGAGGCTACGGTCCAGGACTGAATATAGAGGCCTCCAGGGAGAGAAGAGGCTGCATCCAAAACCAGAGACTAGTCATAGAGGTGACCCTGGGAGAAAAATCAGAATCATGTGTGTCCTGAAAGCCAAGGGAGGTCAGCACAAAAGAAGGAAATGATCCTTCAGTAGGATTTAATAGTGAACAGAGGTGCAGTAAGGTAAGGAACAAAGAATACCCATTTAGTTATTAAGCGACAGTTAGCTACCTTGTATAACAAATGGACTGTTTTATTTTGGGGTTCTGATGTTAACTTCTGTGAATTTTTGCATCTTTTTTTCTTTTCTCTCAATTAAGTCAACAAGTTTGGCAGCTGAACAACTTAAAAATTGGCAGAAGAAAATGCCCTTCTGTTTGAAAATCTCACCTTTAGCAGTACTTAGGAGTTGGAAAACATATTTTTGACCTAGAAATCTTGATCTGAGTTGCATAATATACCCCTAATATGCTTTCGTTTGTTTCTTTGTTTTTGGAGATTATTTTTTGGATAGTAAATAAATTATGAGTGACTGATAGGATTATATGATTGCATTTTTTTATAAAGTAAAAAGCAAAAAATGTAATCCTATTGTGTTCCAATCAACTGCATGTTTGAAAAGGAGCTTTAAAAGGGACTTTTGATATTAATATAGGAAAATAAACACCAAGCTTTAATAATACAAAGTACGCCTATGTATTGAAATTTATTTGAATCTCAGACATATAGAAAATTAAACATCCATTATATATTTATAACAGGCATATTTCATTTAAATGTATGACATGCCATATTTTATTGAACACTAAAACCTCAAAAATTAAAAAGAATCAATTCAATAATAATAGAGCACATGTTTCAATTGAGTTATAAAGTGCTAAATAAAGGTTCACTGTATTTCCTGATAGTACATAGTAAAAATCAATGAATAAACTATCTCTATCTTAATATGTGTGCTATAAAGTTATTTAAATTATTTAAGAAAACAATTCAAGGTATGCTAATTATGTTGCATACAATAATTCTTATTTGAAATATAATCTATAGACTATAGGAATATACACAAGTCCTTGATTTGAGTCCTCTTTGTGGAGCAAGTGATTAATCATTGCCGTATCATTTCCAATGACTTCCTAAGAATGACTTATGTAGTGCTGCGTTTTTAATAATGTATCTATGATGTATGTGGTACCAGTTATGCTAGTGCAAAATTATATTCACTCAAAAATGAAAACTATAAATTCTTCTTAAAGGATTTAATTGTCATACATCTTAATTTCCCTCATGTGTTGAAATGTGAAACTCAAGTGCACCAGGAATAACATTTTCACTTGAAGATTTTAGCTGAAATTGATTAGGCATTGCCATTGTTTTGTTGTGTTTGCAAGGGACACTTAGAAAAACACACTGGCTTTATACAAAGCAAAGCACATGCTAAATAAAAGAGGCTGAGCAAACATATGTTTTCAGTTTTTACTACGTACTTAGAGTTTTCTGTAAGCAATTGGGCAAGCAAAATGGATAAGCTAAAAACAGTAAAGTGTACATATAGAAACACTATTTTCTTGAAAAATAAATGAATACAGGTAAGAGTGTTTTCATTTATTGTTTCGTTTATTTATTCTGATAAATGCTGTATGTTGCACTATCATTTTATACAAAACAAGCATAAAATCTTTCTTTTTCCTGAATCAATGCAAACAGAGCCCAGATGGCCGTATTGAAGTCAAAGGGCAGCATGGAAGTTCATCACTGCATATTAAAGATGTGGTGTTGTCCGATTCAGGGAGATATGACTGTGAAGCTGCAAGTCGAATTGGAGGGCACCAAAAGAGCATGTACCTTGATATTGAATGTAAGTCATTTTCATTTTGTATTTTTATTGACAACATTTTTCTGTTTTGAAAACCATGCTTTTTTTGTAGGAAAACTAAAGTACAGATGTAGTTCATGTTGCAGTATTTAATGTATAACTTCAGAAAGAGTGTAACCAGAGTCACTTATTAGAGACCTCTAGTGAAGGTTATGGGAGATTTCATAGCGCTGTATACTTAATGGTTTTTAATATTGCTTATTCTGAAAATTATGACCTTTATTATGCAACATTTAATCAAAAAACATATAAACTGAACTATATTAGCTATCAATAATTGATCAACAACTCTTAATTTTTATCTTTTTAAAATAATATTAATGTTTCACATATGTCATGAGGATTTCATTTCTCATTCAGGTTGTTTTGTTGAATTATTTTATACCTTTATAAGTTATTATACAGCACTTTAAACATGGTACTTCATACACTCTATTTTTCAAGGACTGATTGTTAGAGTACAAGTTCATTTTGATAACAAATGAAGTCTTCCTTTGCTTTAAGCTTGGATAGGGGTTTATTCAACTTGTTTAATTTTTCTGAAATTTCTCTCTAAGCAGTACTTTAAATGCATACTGCAAATAGTGATTTTTGTTTCTTTTAGCTTTCAGTTGAAAATATTTTCTATTTTTCCCTGAGATTTAATCATTAGTCTATAATTACTTTTAAGAATATATCTAACTTTCAGTGTTTTCATAGATATTTTGCTGTTATTTCTAGTTTAATTCAGTTATGCTCAGAAAGTACCCTTTTTATAATTTTGATCATTTTTATAATTATTGAGGTTTGTCCTAGGTCCCAGCGTATGATCTATCTAGTAAATATATAATGAATACTTGAAAATGTATGTCTTCTGCAGTCATACAGTGTTGTGTTCTATAAATATACATTAGATCAAGGTGGGTGATAGTGTTGGTTAAATCTTCTATGTCTGCTTAATTTGTTATGTTCTATTAGAGTGAGGGTTGTTAAAATCCTCTACCATCATCATAAACTTTTTCCTCTCTTTAATCTGTTTGGTTTTGCCATCGTGTATTTTGAAGCTCAGTGACGTAATACACATCTATAGTTTGTATCTTCTCTTAGTTTTCTATTGCTGCTGTAACCAATGACCACAAATTTAATTGCTGTAAACAACGCAACTATATTGTTTTATAGTTCTTAAGGTCAAAATTTGGAAATGATTCTCACTGGGATCAAATCAGGTGTCCTTGGTGTTATGTTCCTTTGTGGAAGCTCTATGAAAGATTCCTTTTCTTGTCTTTTTCAGTTTCTAGAATCTGCCTGCCTTTCTTGGCTTGCAGTCTCTTTCCATCTTCAAAGCCAGCAATAGCAGATTGAATCTCTTTCACATCACATCACTGACTGCTTCCTTCCTCAGATTTTCTCTATATCTGACTCCCCTGCCGTTACATTGGGCCTACACTGGATAATCCAGTGCAATCTTCTAAACATTCTTAATTTAGTCACAGATGCAAGTTGCTTTTCCCACGTGAAGTAACATGCTTGCATGTTCTGGAGATTGCGATGTGAATATCTTTGGGATTTATTGTCCTCTTTCCCATATGTGTCCTCCTCATAAATCATTCATTTTCTCCATTAATCTCTGACTTGATGTGTTTTATATAATACTCAAATAGCTATTCAAGCTCTCCTGTGCTTACTTTTAAAGAAATAAATTAGTAATGTTTTATTTTATCTTATTCTTTTTATGGTCACACCTGTGGCATATGGATGTTCCTGGGCCTGGGGCCAAATCCAAGCTATAGCCGCAGCCTATATCACAGCCACAGCAACATCAAATCTGAGCTGCATCTGGAACTTACACCAGTTTGTGGTAATGCTGGATCCTTAACCCACTGAGAGAGGCCAGATATTGAACCTGCATCCTCATAGTGACATCGTTGGGTCCTTAACTTGTTGAGCCACAACAGGAACTCCCTCATGTTCTTACTCTTTGTATACCTTTTTCCATTAATTTACTTTCTAACTAGTTGTATTTTTAATGCAAAATTAAAATGTATCTTTTTAGTCAGCATATGATAAAATGCTGCCTTTTTAATGCACTCTGTCAATCTGTCAATCTCTCTCTTATAAAAATTGGAGTGTTTAGGAGTTTCCTGGCAGTGCAGTGGGTTAAGGACCCAGTATTGCAGTGGCTCAGGCCCTTGCTGTAGCACGGATTCAATCCCTTGTCCAGGAATTTCTACATGCCATGGGTGTAGCCAAAAAAATAAAAATAGTAATTGGAGTGTTTAAACCAGGGATCAGCAATAAATTGTTCAAATAATACATATTTTAGATTTTTCTGGACCTTATTTGGTCTTTGTCACATACAAACCATTTAAAGCCTTGTTGATATGTTTCCTTTACAAAACATCAAAATTTTTAAAACCCAATAACAGGTTCTTTAGCTGTATTTTGCCTATGGGCCATAGTTTGCCAACCATTTAGGTTTAGTCTATTAAGCTTAATGCAATTATTGATATAGTTTCATTTAGGTCCACAATTTATTTTTTTTTCTGCTTTAACACACTGTTTTTCCCTATTGTCTTACCGTTTCCCTACCTTCTTTTACAATATTTGAAAATTTTAATGTTTTATTTTAATTTGTGTGTTGATATCTCTTTACTTTTTGTTTTTATTTTGTTTTGCTTATGTGATTTGTTTAGAGATTATAATATACAAACTTAACATTTCACAGTCTACATAGAGTTAATAATCTGACACTTTACACTAAATATAAAAACCTTGCAACCATATAGGTATCTTTATAAGTGTTCCACACTGATCTGTTTTTCTTATTGATGTCATATATATTATATCTACATTCATAGTCAATTAAAAATCTTACCAGAAATGATAATTTTTTATTTTAAAGAATTATAAATATAGTAAAGAACTGAAAATGAAAAACATGTTACTTATTCCCATCTTTACCATTTTTTTTCATCTCTTTCATCTTTAAAGATCCAGTTTTTCCTCTGATACTACTGTCTTCCAGCCTAAATAAATTTCTTTCCCATTTCATGTAGAGAATAGCTGTTGGGGATTGAGTCTACCCTTTTTTTTTTTTTTTTTTTAACCCCCTGGAAATAATTCTGAGTTGGCATTTCTTTAAAGATGTGGTTCCTTTGTCTTCTATCCTTCTTAGTTCCTGATTATAAATCCATGTAATTTGAACTGTTTATATCTTGTATGTCATGTGCCATTTTTCTAAAGCTGCTTTCAAGTATTTTCAACATCTTTGTTATTCATAGCTTTAACTAGGATTTGTCTAGGTGTAGTTTTCTTTGAGTTCATCCTGTTTGGAGTGTACCAGATTTCTTGAATTTGTAAATTTATATATGTCAGTATTTCTGACAGTTTTTTTGGTAATAATTTATTTATTTTAATGGTTTTTATTTTTTCCATTGTAGTTGGTTTACAGTGTTCTGTCAATTTCTCCTGTACAGCAAAGTGACCCAGTCACACACATACATACACATTCTTTTTCTCACATTCTCTATCATGTTCCATCATAAGTGACTTGATATAGTCCCAGTACCATACAGCAGGATCTCCTTGCTTATCCACTCCAAATGCAATAGTTTGCATCTATTAACCCCAAACTCTCAATCCAGCCTACTCCTTTTCTCTCCCCCTTGTGTTCTTTAAGTCCATGAGTTTCTTTTCTTTGGAAAAGTTCAGTAGTGCCATATATTAGATTCCATGTATAAGTGATATCATATGGTATTTGGCTTTCTCTTTCTTGCTTACTTCACTTGGTATGAGAGTCTTGGTTCCATCCATGTTGCTGCAAATGGCATTATTTCCTTTTTTATGGCTTAATAATATTCCATTGTACATATTCATGTCTTCTTAATCCATTCATCTGTTGATGGACATTTAGGTTGTTTCCATGTCTTGGCTATTGTGAATAGTGCTACAGTGAACATATAGGTGCATATATCTTTTCAAGGAAATTTTTTCCTATATGCCCAAGAGTGGGATTGCTGGATTATTTGGTATTTCTATATTTAGTTTTCTGAGGTACTTCCATACTGTCTTCTTTAGTGGTTGTACCAATTTACATTCCTACCAACAGTATGGGAGGGTACCCCTTTCTCCACATCCTCTCCTGCATTTGTTATTTGTTGACTTATTAATGATGGCCATTCTGACCAGTGTGAGGTGGGATGTCATAGTAGTTTTGCTTTGCATTTCTCTAATAATTAGTGATGCTGAGCATTTTTTCATGTGCCTGTTGGCCATCTGAATATCTTCTTTGGAGAAATTGATAATGTTTCACCATGTTTCTTCAAATATTTGTCCTGTCCTAATCTCTTTCCTATATCTAGGACTCTATTTTCACACATGTGAGCCCTTTTGGCTCAAAGATCTCTGAGACACTGTTCAGTTTTATGTATCTTATTTATCACTCTTCTGCAGATTAAATTATTTCTGTGGTTTTCTCTTCAAGTTAATTGATTCTTTGCTGCATCATCTTCTTTCTGCTACTGAGTCCATCCAGTGAGGTTTTGTTGTGTTTAAGGTATTATCTTTTTTTTTTAGATCTAAATTACTAATTGTGTTACATTTTATATTTTTTGTTTACTGACATTTCTTATATATTAATTCATTTTATGTATATTTTTATCTTATAGAATGTAGTTAAATAAACTGCTCTAAAATCTGTATCCAATGGATTCAACATCTGAGTCTTCTTAGCATGTGCATAAGTTAATTGTCTTTTGCTTTAGAATTCGTCATATTCTCTTGGTGTATTGAATGTTGAGAAATATTGCATTGTGCCCTAGATACTGTAAATACCATATTGTGCAGACTCTGGGTCTTTTGACAACCATCTGGAAAAAGTGTTTTTAAGTATATAATCACCCCTAACTTCTGTATGGTCTCCTGTGACAGTGAGTCAAATCTTAGTTGATTTCTTAAAGCCTTTGATATACATTTTGTATTTGTTCTAGGCATGCAAAGTTCAGGGTTTAGGCTGAGATTTCTGTGGTTTTATACACAGAATTATAATATCTCTTCATCTGACTCCTGTCTGAGATTACTCCTATACTGTCCAACCTGTGTTGTCTGCTTTCCAGGGTACCTCTGTATTTGTCAATGAGTTTTATATTCAGAATTGCATTGAAGATCCTTTTCTAGTGCCTGTCCTCTAGACAAAGCAATGAAGAAAAAAAAACTGGAAACTAGTTTTCATTCCCTTCCACAAGTCCCAGTTTTGTTTATACAAGCTTTAAGTAGTTGGTTTTTTGTTTGTTTGATTTCTAGTCCTTTTAATTGTTACCAGTAGGGGAGTTGGGCTATCACAGACTTACACTGCCATTATAAACAGAAAACTCTAAGTCATAAAATTTTTGGTTTTCCTGGTTCCTAAACCAAAACCATGAAGGTTTTAGTTTTGGTATTCATCCGTTTTAAATTTATTATTTCCCTACATTTTTTCCAATTTTATTTTTATTTTTCATAATAATATATCCTCAAATAAAACACTACCCTGATCAAAAGATCGTTCAAGTTTAAAGTCCTGAGAGGTTGAGCTTCTTTTTTCCTCTTCATTTTATCATCTTCTGTCAATTTTTATCTATACTCAAACTTAATCTTCCTGGAAAGTATAGTAAGTTGTAGATGTGTAAATCACTTCAAATTTCAAATTGAGAGATAAGAAGAATTTAGCTGAGGTTTAGAGTTAGATGTTCAGATTTTTACTGGTATCCTTTACCTATAAAGGGGATAAAATTCATGATATAAGCTGAGTTTCATGTAAAGCAAAATATTTTATATTTTAAGATTAATAAACACACTATCAAACTTTAATCATAACATTTTATTGATATAGTTCTCATCTTGGCTCAGCAGATTAAGAGCCCCACTAGAATCCGTGAGGATGTGGGTCTGATCCTTGATCAGTGGGTTAAGGATCTGGTGTTGCTGTGAGCTGTGATGTAGGTTCCAGACATGGCTCAGATCCCACATGGCTGTGGCTGTGTTGTAGGCCAGCTGCTGCAGCTCTGATTCAGCTCCTAGCCTGGGAACTTTCATATGCCATAGGTGTGGCCCTAAAAAAAAAATTAATAAAAACACTATCAAATTTTAATCATATTTTTTGATATATTTCCTTAAAAAAAAAAAAAAACTCCAAATAAAGGAATGTCTCCTGCGAATCTAACCTACATGTGAACCCTATATTTCATCTGTCAGCTCTTGTTTTCTCATCATGATGAATATTTTTAAAATGTCTATTACAAGTGACTTGTAAGTCTCTGGAAGCCTAGCTTCCTTTTTGATTAACCCAGATTCATACATATTTCTTCATATGCCTTAATTAAAATATTTTTCACATTAAAATTTACTCATGAATTCTAGGACAATACTAAATACTTTGGGAACCCAGCTCACCTTTCAAACCTTATACTATACTTAAGTGTAAATTTTAGCTTTTACAAGATATAAACCTGCCCATATGTGTACCTAACCTTCACTGCATTGTATGTATATGAGATTATTACCTTCTGGGTTCTTACTATAATTTAATAAAACTTAATCATGTAAAAAATGTTTAAAGTGGAAAAATACAATGGCAAAAACTTACTTATGGTAAGTTACATAAATATGCTAGTAAAAGATACATTTATATTTCAGTAGAAAATAAAATTGCCATTCATCTTAATATTACTAATTGCTAAAATTCAGATTTTTATTCATGTGGTAACAACAGAGAAAATGCCACTGTTATCATCTGTCTCTAGTAATTATTATTTTGAGGTATGAGGTTAAATAATCATTTGAAATATGTAACCATAGTCATAGTTTAAAATTTAGCCTGCTCTTCCTTTTTACTTGTAAGTAAACTTAAAAGTAATTTCACTTTTAAGTAACTTCCTTGTAAGTTAGTGTCATTGTGTTATGAAAGTTGAAATACTTCTTTATACCTGCAGTACCACTATTTGTAATAAATCTGATATTCTCATATGAGGATTGTAGAAATTTTGGTTGGATAGGTGCAACAAAACACCCATGATAAGTGCCAAAGCTATCAAATAAGCTTTTTTCTTGGTAATTAAAGAAATGGAATGGAATGCCATGAAAAATTATTGTTGTAAATTAATATTTGTATGTTAGAAATGGTAAGGATATTTTTATTCTCCACCTTTGATTCAAAATGGCATAGAAATTTTGAACATTACAAGGAAATTATACATCACAAACAATTTACCAGAATCATCTTTACTATGTGATTGAAGAAACTACAGTATAATATTGCTAAGAACGAGTTGAAAAGAATTGAGCCATTTATAATTTGGTACTAACTACATTTATTATAATAGCACCAAACCTAAGGCGTTTAGGAGATTATGCCTTCTTTTTGCTCAAAACCTCTTTTGTATTTCAGTTTAAGCAGATCCCTTGGCATCTTGCCAGTTCATTTTCAACAATTCAAAGGCATTACCTTTTCTAAGGAGCATGAGTTGAACTAAAGTTCCAATTTATAAAACAAAGGCGATAACAGGCATGTCATATGTAGTTTAATGCAATAAGCACCGATTACATAGTATGTTTGATTACAATTAGAATATCATTTAGTTTTATGACTAGGTAGTCATTACTACTACCTATTAATTAGACTTAATTATTTTATGTAATAAATTTAATTTAACAGTTACATGATAGCAATGCCTGTTAAGAAATATTGAAGTTTTCATTTGCATTTTTTCCCCATTGAGTTCTCTGCACCTGCCTTTCTTCCTTGTTAGAGATAATAGCAATATTAAAATGCATTTTCTACTGTGACATAAAAGTCGTTAGTAATATCAGAAACCTTTTAAGGATATAGAAATATTAATTACTCGTATAACATGGATTCATGTTACTTCCATACTTACATAGTCTCCATAGAATTAATACAATTTTTAACACATAATTATTTCCTCAATTTTTGCACTCTCTTGAAATAACTAATTTCAATAACATGTTCTGCTGCTTGTACAGGATGAGTAGGTAAGATGTGACCATGATTTTAAAACTTAAAAGAGTATCTCAATAAAGACTTAGAAGTTAGAAAAAACTCCTTATTCATAGCACAGACACTTTATATCTGCGATTAAAATCTTATCTTATGAACCTATCTTATACACTCACCATAATAGACTTCTCACTTTAAGGAAGATGGCTCATTTGCAGAAGTAAATTGGTTCTAATGCTAGCAACCATTTAGATTTTATATCCAGTATGATAGTTCCAAGGACAGTATCTGAAGGAAATAGGAAGTTTATGTCTACATCCAGAAAATAGGAAGAGAATGTTAAAAGGGAAAGATAAAAAAATCTTTCACTACTCAGCTGTATTTTTTTAACCCAACTTGACATGGACTCTCTGGAAAAATTTGAAATATATTCTTCATATGTGCAGATACTGTCATTTTCTCTAGTTTGATAACATTTTCATCTACCTTTGTCAGATATCATCTGATTCAGATTGTCTTGTTGAAGTGTGCCTCAGAGAATATGATGATGAAAAGTTGTTAAGGAATTTTAGGAAATATGTAACTCTTGAGAGGATAAATATCAAATGAACAAATATCAAAGAAACACAGTAGTCATTTTATGTGGCTAGTGGATTTATCATGACCTCTTGGCATCTACTTAATTGTCCAGAAACAGCAAATTTCCAATTTGCCTCAGCTTTCTGCCCTTCCTGGAATGAAGACCTCGTCCCAGAGATCCCAGTTCTATCTAGTATATTGAATGTCGTACTTAGCTTGGGCAGCTGTAACAAAATATTGCAGATTGGGTGGCTTAAACATAACAGTTATTTCTCATGGTTCTGGAGGCCGGAAGGCCAAGATCAGGACGCTCGACTGGTCAGGCTCTGGGTGAGGGCCCTTTTGTTGATATGTCTTCACATGGCCTTTTAGAGGCACCTCCTCTTCCTTCCTCTCTCTTTAAGGGCATTAATCTCACAATGGGGATTCCATCCTCATGACTTCATCTAAAATTAATTCTTTCCACAACCCCTGCTTCTAAAATAACATCAAATTGAGGATTAGGGTTCAACATATCAATTTAGGGGAAGTAACAAAATTCCTTCATAGGAATGAATGGATCTGGTGGAAAAGACCACTTCACAGATGGAACTAGTGAAGAACTTCACAGGGTGAGGCTGCACGTTGAGATCCCAGCATATCCTGCCTTCACTGACATCACAATTTTGTCATTTGGAAGATCCTGAAAAACATGCTCAGACCTTGCGGCAGACTGCTTACAGCCTTAGTATGTTTGGGCTGCCATAACAAAGTATCATAGACTAGGTGACTTATAAACAAGAAAATTTAATTTCTCACAGTTCTAGAGACTGGAAGTCTGAGATCAGGGAGCCAGCATGGTTCGGTTCTGATTAGGGCCTTTTTCAGGTATAAACTGCCATCTCCTGGTTTTGTCCTCATATGATGGAGAGGACAGCGGAGGAAAAAGCCTTCTCCTAACACATCAGGACCCTGATCCCATTCATGGATCTCTGCCTTTTGACCTCACCTAATCCTAATCACCTCTCAAAATCCACACCTCCTAATATCATCACATTGCAACACATTCAGTCCATAACAGTGCTCATCCACCTGGTGCCAAGGTTTACCTTACTGGATTTTCAACTGACACCTTAGTCCAGAATAGCATGAACATCAAAAGTTAACGTACTCAATTCATGAAAAAGACTAATTCAATACCTTGAATCCAATCAGCCAGAACTCTGGGGCCATAAATCCTCAAATACTCTGAATTTTGTTATCTGACTTCAGAGGAGCAAAGACAAGCACAAGCTTTTCCTAATATTTTCCATGGGTTGTTGATACCTATCCACAGATTTAAACCAGCTCACAATATGTGATGATTTAAACTAGACAGGCAAGTTTTTTTTATGTATTGGGCTTTACTAAAATAATATTTAAATGTCATTGTATTAGCAGTTATTCTTAGATTTTAATGAATCTGCTGGATCTAATCCTAGGTTGTTGGTCAAGCCATTTAAAATAACCAAGCTTCAGTTTCCTGATGTGTAAAGAGGAGGCGATGGATCTAAACTTATTTTTGAATTTATGTATACTGAAGTTAGTATATTAATTATTTCTTTTCATTCAATAATTTTTTTTGTCTTTTTTTTTGGCATTTCTTGGGCCGCCCCCGCGGCATATGGAGATTCCCAGGCTAGGGGTCTAATCGGAGCTGTAGCCACCAGCCTATGCCAGAGGCACAGCAATGCAGGATCCGAGCCGCGTCTGCAACCTACATCACAGCTCACGGCAATGCCGGATCGTTAATCCACTGAGCAAGGGCAGGGACCGAACCCGCAACCTCATGGTTCCTAGTCGGATTCGTTAACCACTGCGCCACGATGGGAACTCCCATTCAATAATATTTTTTAGGCATGTAGGAAGTTAATATATTAATTACTTCTTTAATTCAACAATATTTATTAGGCATGTATTAGGTAATACACACCAAGCACTTTTCTGGGTATTGAGTATGTAGAACTATAATAAAGCAAGCAAAAACCTTGACTTTATGGACCTTACATTCTAAAAAGAAAAACCAAAAGTAAAACAAAATAGCAAAATATATAATATGAGAATCAGTGAAATGGCTAAAGAGAAAAAAAAAATAAAGCAGTGCAGTGAGATACATTATCAGCTAATGTCACAGTAAATATATATAGTAAACACTCCAAAACTCAGGACATACTAATACTGCTCATGCTCAACTAGAATCAGCTGATCCAGGCAGTCTCAGAATAGGGAGCTCCGCTTCATGCAGCTATACTTAGTTCCATGTTATGGGTCCAGTAACACTTGGAACCAGGCTGAAGGAGCTATAACTACAAGAAGGAAGCTATATCATGGTAGTGGCAGAAGCACAAGAAAAAAACTCAGCAGTGAAAACAAATTTCACGTGTTTGATTATGTCATGTTCTAAAAGTCACATTCAAGCCTGACATCAATCCATCAGGGAAATGCACTCCTCTTCTGTTGCGAGGGCTGTGGGATGAATGTTCGCTGAATAAAATTAGCTATGTCTGTACATGCATCCTGTATTGAATACAAGTGTACTTGTATTCAGGTAGTTAATTTTAAAATAGTAAGTAATGAAAATAGGTATATTTACATTTTTCTCTAAATTACTTTAGACTCACTTACTAATCATCACATATTTGAATGAGAAAAACTGACGTGTTCTTCAATAAATTGTTTTAAAGACATTAAAGAAATGAATGTATTTGTATTTTCATTTAAGAACCTTCATTATATCATCTTGGTTTCATAATATTTATTGTATAACACCAGAAATAAAGTATTATTAGTGCTTTTCAAATATGCAAAATGATTGAAAGGACACAAAATATTGTAATACATCTAGGAAGCCCAAATCTACATATATGGAACAGCTTAGAAAGTATAAAATAACATATAATTCAACACACTTATAATTAAACATGTGTCATATAGATTATATAACTGAGCAGTAATAGAGAAAAAAAATTTTCTCAAAAATGTAAAATTACATTATCTTCAAGAAATGGAACCTAAAAATCAGATAATATTGATTTAGTATCCATACAAGTTTAAAACCTGTGTATGGCCCGTTTGACTTAGTATATTTATTCAGCTAGGTCTTTCCTTTGTTATTGCTGACAAGATAAACCATTTCTATGCCTGTGATGAAGAGGAAGGCCGGATAAGAACAGTTTACCTCTTTAAATAATTATTTTTAGCACAATGTGTATCTCAAGATGCTTTGTAAGTAGCAGGAATTCGAATGGATACAAAAACTCTTTGTTTAGGACATTTTCATTTTTCTTGGGCCTGCTAAAAAGTCTCCTAAGCTAATACGAAAAACTATCAATGCAGTCAGTCCAGGATAAAATATATACTATTTTTGATACTTTTTATATTTTTCTGTTATTTTCTCAGATTTCATAGTATGAACTTTTATTCCCTGTACTCTTGAGTCATCAGTGCTAAAACAATTAATTTAAAGCTTTTACTTGCTTTGAGCAATATTTCTCATTATGATTGCTTATTTAATTATTTTAAAAATACTTTATTTTAGATCTTTACGCAATAATAAGTATTAGATATGTGAAAATTCAAGAGCATATCCTAATAAACCAATATAACAATTTCACTTGAATATATATGCATTTATTTTAAAGTTTTGTTTAAAATGTTTTGATTTTGCACTATTAGATTCTCTTTCCTAGAACAAGTAAAAACTTTCCACTATGATGTAATGTCAACAGAAACAAACCTACTTTTTTCTAACATCCCTCTTTTGCTAAAGAAAAAAAGAGAGACATATTTGTGACTTTTCAGAGACTCTCTGGGAAATCCCAAAATTATTTTTGCAGATAATAGATATCCTAAAATATTTATTTTGTTTCCTAAATTTAGAGTTTTATTTTCAGAAAGTAAAATCAAAGCACTTTTACAATATTCATTCGCTAAATTAATATTTATTAATGCTTAAAATATGTGAGGCAGTATATTCATCCCAAGCAAACAAAAGTAAAGAGTACACATTATTTTTCCATTTTTAAAAGTTTTATTGAAGTGTAGTTCATTTACAATGTGTTAGAGTACACAGTTTTCAGTTCAAAAATACTGTCTAAAAGGAAAAACTCATATCAACAAACTATTATTTTAGGAGAAGCTGTACATTTCTGGGGTTTGTTTACTATGATTCATGGCTTTGAATATGTATCACATATGATTCATTTCTAATCATAACTTGAATTGCTCTATTTATTCCATCTGGCTCAAATTATTTTGCTCTATTATGTTAAAAGAATTAAATTTTGATGATAGTTTATCACCTCTTTAAGCAAAAATTTGTTCTAATTAAGTACGCATTAAAATATAAAATATGTGTCAACATAAACAGTAGTTAAGCGGAAAGAAATTGTAATCTGTTTAATTAAATAATACTGCAGTTCTTTGAAAGTTATAAATATGTAACAATTTGTTACCAGTTTTCAGTTTGCATTTAAGAGGTTTAAAAGGAGGTAGAAAATGATTATGTAATCCCTTACATTTTATTCTTTCAGTTAAAAAGGGATAAATATGTAAAGATGAAATGGTGATAATAATGACACTTAAAGTAAAGCAATAGAGATTAAATTTTCTAAGTATATAACAGGCTTAAAATAATGACAGACAAGTCATAGGCACCATGTTAGCTATTATCATCATCAGTGTTTCCAATGTTGTTTTATGATGATGATGATGATGGTGGCAGTAATACTGAGTTTTTCCTTTTTGTTTTGCATTATTTTGACCCAGTCATTCCATTATGCATAAAATTAGCAACATTCTGGAGTGCACAACCAAGGGCTTCAAGACATAGTAGTGGAAATGTTTTAATTTGCTTTTGACTTTTAAGTCATAGATCCGAGGAGTTTAGGAAATGAATTAAATTGTGTAGCTCTTTTTCACCACATGTAAAATTAATGACCTAGACATCAAATTAAATCACTGGATAAGCAATTGACATTTTATTTGATAGTTTTCTTATGAATTTTAATAATTGTGGCAAACTTTAAAGTTTTTTGACGAATTCCCATTGTTGCTCGTGGTAACAAATCGTACTAGGATCCATGAGATGTGGGTTCGATCCCTGGCCTTGCTCAGTGTGTTAAGGATCTGTGAGCTGTGGTGTAGATGGCAGGTGCAGCTCGGATCCTGCATTGCTATGGCTGTGGCTGTGGCCGGCCAGCAGCTACAGCTCTGATTCAATCCCTAGCCTGGGAACTTCCATATGCTATAGGTTTGGCCCTAAAAAGCAAAAAAAAAAAAAATCATATAAAAAATGTTGTTTGACATTAATAAGCACAAATTACACTCATTACAGAATATGCAACTGTTAAATCAGATTCTGAAGAAACTAATATTATTGTTTTTCATCAAACAACTTTTAACACTGCTATATCTGTATGATCAATCATCCTTCATTCAATAGTCCAAGAATTTTTATGAAAGAGCTTTTTATCCTAAATTTATATGTGAATAATACTAGTAATACTATCATTGTCTTTAAAATATTGTAGGCTTTTCTGGAAAATTCAGTTATATAAAGCAACAATAAAGGCCAGAATAGCCATAGGTAGTACAATATTTTTATTAATATCTGTATGATTTAAGAGGAGAGAGATTAGGTGAAGAGAAAGAATAATAGTAGTAGGAAGAGGAATAATTCATTTTATATATAATCAAACTTTTCTTATGATCAATAATATTTGTCTCTAATAACAATCAAATTAAAGAGAAACACAGCATATGCTAAGAAGTCATATATAGGCATATCTTAGTATAAATCATTGCTTGTGACTGCAGGGTTCTAAAACCTGCTGAGATTTATGCATAACTTGGCCGTCCAAATTTAGTATAGAAAATGCACACCCACTGCTGTGATTAGTTGGCAATAAGCACACATCTAATTTAGTATTCTGTGTAGCCATTAGAATTCCCATGATACATGGACTGAATCCAGTTAATTTCCATAGCTGATTCTGCATCTGAGTGAACATACAGTAGAAATGGATCTATGAAATTATTAATTGAATTATAGTCCAAATGTGCCAAAGGATATATTAGTTTTTATTCCCTTGGTAGTTTCCCTCAGCCTAAATCAAATGAGAAAATTCAATGACTGAAAAAAAGTCAGTGTTTTAGATGCTTAAGAAAATGCGCAGTTAATTCTTAGCTAATTTAAAGGGTGGGCTTCTTCACAAAATAGGCAATATGAGTCTGTGTAAGACAATGTATTACTTTAGAATTAATACGGGATTGAAGTACTAAGTTCTGTGATTTTAGGAAAGTCAAGCAAACGCCAGTGTACTTTTCTTCCTCTGTTAAATGGAGTGATAGAATCTAGAAAATATACTTGCCCTGCGTTTTCATTCAGTCAACTATTAGTACTGAGTACCTACTGAGTGTCAAATAAAAATTCGGTGCTGTACAGAACGGTGAGAAAAGTAACATCAATTTTGCTATCATTGAACTTATGTTTTAATAAAGGGGGATGGAACACACAAAACTACATTAAGGTAAAGTATATAAAAAAGTGATTAGACAGAGAGTTCCCATTGTGGCTCAGAAGATTAAGAACTTGACTAGTATCCATGAGGACGTGGGTTCTATCCCTACCCTTGCTCAGTGGGTTGAGGAAACAGCATTGCTGCAAGCTCTAGTCTAGGTCAAAGATGTGGCTTGGATCTAGTGCTACTGTGGCTTAGGCTGGCAGCTGCAGCTCCTATTCAACTCCTATTCTGGGAATTTCCATATGCCTCAGGTGCATCCCTAAAAAGAAAAAAAAAAAGTAATTAGACAGATGGGAAAGATAGTGCAAAGGACTGCAAGCTGGGAAGAGTTAGGGATGGTTAAAGTTAAGGAACAAAGTTAACCTGGATGAAGACAAGGTCACAGAATTAGGCATATACCAGCTAATGTCGAACTTTATAAATCCCCATTAAAGTTTTTGATTTAAGAAGTGTGAAGAGGATCTTTTGGAAAATTCAAGGACAGTAACGTTATCTTAAAATAGAAACTGATAGGCCAGTATGCCAGTAAGGAGGGAACTTGTAAAATTGACCAGGTAATGAGTACGGCAATGGGTGATCTAATTGGCAATGGAGAAAAGCAAAGGGCATCTTTATATACTGTGATTTATGGTGAGGAATGAATGTTAAATCTCTTAAAATAGAATATACTATTACATGATAAAATTGTTTTCTTAGTATCTGTGGTTTTAAAATCTAATATTAAAGAAAAATTTGAAAATTTTATGTCATGGAGTATGATGCCTAGAAGAGAATACAGTATTTCACCTCAATATAAATTATTTGGAGAGCATGCAAGGCAAATTTGCTATAATCCCAGTACTGTTTTTCAAAGACAGTACATATTAGGTTATCAGTATGACTTTAAAGTCTTAAATTTATTTTCCATTGATTGTAAAGCTTACCTGAAGAATGCTTTTCAATTTTGTTTACAAAATGGATAGTACTGTATACAGTGAAGTTGTATAGTGAGATGCCTGATTTTATTAATCATGAACTTGTAAAAATTCAAGTCAAAGATTTTTCTGTTTCAGTTCTGTCAGCCTGTGTTGTATTTTGTGATCAGTTTCAGCATTCTCATTAGCAGGAAGAATTCAGGAATTCAGGCCACCACTCAGCAAGAAGTATGACTATACTCAGGTCACATGTACTGACCACCATTAAACTAAGTTAAAAAAAAAAGTAATCAAGTCAGGAATTCCTGTTCAGTGATAGAAATGCAGTGATGATTGCTGGTTACTTGTTTAGTTCGAAGTCTCAGTTATAAGGAAGAAAAAGAAAAGAAAAGAAAATGAAGGAGAAAGAAAGAAAGAAGGGAAGGAAGAAGGAAAGAGGTAGGGGTGAAGGAAGGAAGAGAGGAAAGGAAGAAAGGGAGGGAAAAGAGGTGAAAGGAAGGAAGAAAGGTAAAGGAAAGGAAATGAATAAAAAATATAATTAAAATAAAATAGAACATTTATCAAAACAGGAGTAACTTGGCACCAAACCTGGAGCCAGTATTAAAAGTTTAAATATCTCCTGATATGCATGGAATATGCTTTTCCTGATTCTGCTTTTGAGGAAGTGACAGATTTAGTTCCTGGAAAGTTTTGCTATTTCTTCTTAGGCTGGGAATTTTAAATCAGAGATTATTCTAGGTCATAGATATAAGTACTGTCAAAATGTTCTAGCTCAGCCTTCTGACTGTACAGCTCCCATTTAATTAAATCTAAATAATGTCCCCATAGAGATCTTCCCATTGTGATAATACATAGTAAAACATAGTTCTCTGATTTTTTTTTTTTTTTCTTTTTAGGGCCACAACTGCAGCAAATGGAAGGTCCCAGGCTAGGGGTTGAATTGGAGCTGCAGCTGCCCACCTACACCACAGACTCAGCATTGCAGGATTTGAGCCACATCTGTGACCTACACCACAGCTCACTGCAATGCCAACTCCTTAACCTACTGAGCAAGGCCAGGGATTGAACCCGCATCCTCATGGAAACTAGTCAGGTTTGTTACCAGGAGCCACAAAGGGAACTCCCATAGTTCCTTGATTTTTAAAGTCTGTATTCACTTTGCATCCAGTTTTATAAAATCTCTTCTTATGGTCTATGTAGTTATATATATACACACACACACATACATATACATTTTTATTAATCATATAACCATTAAATAGAATTATGAGAGCCTTAAGATAGTCTACGTTTCAGTATTTTCACCACCTAGGACCTCTTGTATTATTTTATTTTGTGGATACTATGATTTTAAAGATGCTAATTTGTTAAAAGGATATTTATTAAAGAGGGATTATTCTTCATTTTCATTATATATTAGTCAATATATATTCAATATACACACATACATATATATGTATAAATATATATATTCACCTGAGTACATATGCGTGTGTATATAGTAAACTACTAACCAGAGGCTTTTAAAAACATGAAACAACTACCATTACATAAGAGAGTTATATAATTCTAGCCAAAAACAAATGTCACCTTTTATATGAATCATTGCCTCTTTATATGAGGTAAATATAACCTCTATCTTCTAAAAATTTGTTCCTGAAGCTATTTATGATACATTATATACTTACAAAGAGCAGCTGCAAATTTCTGTTTTCCAGTGTAGTTCATCCACTATTGTGCGTGTGAGTGTTCACATTCTTATTGTAAAATTTGATTCTTTTCCCCTACAAGCTCAAAATAGGATGTTTAGGAATAGCCAGGGTGACAAAACTTTTATATCTAAACAATTATATCTAGCATTTGCTAATGGTTTAGTGTCAGTAGACATAAACTTTGATATTATTTTAGAGAAATGTAACCCATTCAACTATGAATGTTTAGAAAATTTTAATATTTTGTTTAGTAAGGCATCTTTGAAATGGATGATAAAGTAAATGAAAAAACATATAAACAGTTAAAATATCAAACCAAATGCAACCAAAAATATAAATGAACTGTTAATTATTCCCAATATTTCACAGAGTATACTTAGTTTTTAAGCAAGTTACTGTAGGACTAGGGTGTGTAGAAAAAACAGAATTGTATCCCTCTTTTCATGGTAACATGGATCCAACTTAGATCTTCAAATAAAAATAAGGCCATTGTTCGGAGGATCAAGTACAATATCTGATACCATTATATTGAAGATTTGAAGATGAATTTTGCTCTCTTGAGACTATAAGAAATATAATATATATATATAAAATTTAACTCCCAAAGATATTACTTCATGTGAAGTGACTTAAAATTTCAAAAAAAGTAAAAATTAAGGTGCTTACAATTTAATTCTAAAGTATTAATATTGTTCAAACAGAACAGATAACTTGAAACTCCCCTGAAATTATGCATGTATGTGTTAACTATAGAATGAATTCATATATATGTGAAAGCATAAAAATTAGAATTTTGCAGTTGAGAAAGGTACAGAATGAGAATGATACCAATATTTATGTTTTCTATTTTTAGAAAATGGAAGGTAATTTTGCAGTTATGTTTAATAATTTTCGCTATATCCTATGTATGGTATTTTTCTTAGCAAAATCCTTAGTCCTGATTATATTTTAGAGTATTTTTATTAGAGGTAGCATATACCCAAGAAAAATACACGTGAAATGTAATTTAATAAAATACCTATAAACTCTAATTTTCAGGTTCAAATATGAGGGCATCTTACTAAAACTGTCGATTATGCAGCACATGTTAAACAATGATTCAAGCAATATAATATACTTTCATATCTTAATGTTTCAACAGTGATTTGGAGTCAGATAGCAACCTAATTAATTTATCAGTATTGTAATAGAAAGTTGAGTATTAAGCTTTACTTGGGAAATTCCAGTGAATTTTCCTGATATAAAAATTACATAGTAAATGCATTTTAAATAAAATATAATTACAAATGTTTTAAAAAGCAATTTTATTTTAAGATATTACTAAATATGCTCATTTGGGCATGAAATTTATTCTTTATCATGATCAAGAGCAAAAGTACTATAAGTTAGCATATTCATAATTTCTTAATCACAAAAAGGCTAGACAGCACTATTTTAAAATTGTCTTTGAAATACAAATACTATAAGCAGTAACCAAATCAATTTTTTCTTTTGTTCTTTTTAGGGCTTCACCTGCTATGTATGGAAGTTCCCAGACTAGGGGTATGATCGAGCTGCAGCTGCCACCTTATTACCACAGCCACAGCAACAGGGGATCATTAACCTACTGAGGGAGGCCAGGGATTGAACCTGTGTCCTCATGGATACCAGTTGGGTCTGTTACATCTGAGCCACAATGGGAACTCCCAAACCAATTTTATACGCTACTTTATATTTCTTATTAATTTACAATAGGTGCTACATTAAAGTTCCCAAACTGTAATCCAAGAAATTGTCTTTGACTTCTTGATATAGAAACAGGATATTTATGTTATCTCTCTGTTTAAAATCTTGAACTTACGGTTTACTATTTCAGCTTTTTAGTCTCATTGCTTATATTGATATGAACATATCTATGAGTTGTCTCAAGTTATCTTCAATTATAAAATAAATAATCTTGAGAGAACATGCATAATAGAGCAAAAACTCCAAGTTGGTGGGGGGATCTTGTCTTTCATATTCAGTGTTCAACCCCCAATACCCAGAAGAGAGAACACAGGATGAAACCCAGAAATTGTGTAAAAATATAAATTCTGTACAAAGTCAAATATATTTTGGGAGTTCCCATTGTGGCGCAGTGGAAATGAATCTGACTAGTACCACGAGGATGCAGGTTCGATCCCTGGCCTCACTCAGTGTGTCAGAGATCCAGTATTGCTGTGGCATACATAGGTTGGCAGCTGTAACTCTGAAATCCAAGACATTGTCTTTGACTTCTTGATATAGAAACAGGATATTTATGTTATCTCTCTGTTTAAAATCTTGAACTTATGGTTTACTATTTCAGCTTTTTAGTCTCATTGCTGATATTGATATGAACATATCTGGGAACTTCCATATGCAAAAAAAAAAAAAGTCAAATATATTTTATTACCTTCTTGTTCTTGTTCTTTTCCTCACACCAATTTTAGTTTATTTTTTGCATATGTAAAATTAATTTTCCTCAATTTTATCTAAGCACTGTTTATTCAAAAGTAGGTTACTGAAACATGGTTCTAGCCACAAAAATCCATAGTGGGGAAAATGATTGAAGTTCCCCAAAATAGATTTTTTTCTTTGGCATCATCTGAAAATAAGTATACAAATATGCACTCTTTTTTTTTTTCAACAAAATCATTCTAATCTGCATTACACATTTACTTTATTAATTAAATAAATTTGTCCATGCCTGTCTTCCTATCATTTAACACATGTCATCAGTTCTGGTCTTTCCAAAGTTCTACTTATGGCATATCCCTCTTCTCGCCTCTTTTTTTTAACTGCCAAAATTCACTTTCTCGCTACAACATTTGAAAACTTTCATGATGCGAAAGCCCTACTTTTCTGAACAGAGCTAACTTTCTGGAAATTACAATTTTGGGTTTATGACCATGAGATACAGCTACCTTTTTCTTAGCCTGAAGCCTTCACATGTTGTCTCTGCCAGAGTGACATCCTTTTTCAAACTGCAGCCCAATACAAATTGTTTGATTTCATTTAGCATAACAGTCTTGTGCCGGTGAATATTGCTGCCTTGCCGCTGTTTTTATATTTACAAAGTATAGAATGTACAGGATTTTAGTTTATGTGTTGTTGTAGATGGGAGTTGATATTTTCGTGCCTCACATCACAAATATATTTTTTTAATGTGGCCTTCGGTATAACACGTATTGCCTGTGGCACATTTGCATTCAGCATCCGTAATTCCAAATTAAATTCCCACTGAGATCATCAGGCAAGCAATTAGTGGCAATTGCTTGCTTTTATAGAAAAGCCAAATCATGCCCTAAGTTTATGGTTAAATTATAATAATATAATACACATACACCCAGGTGCCATATTGTGGTCAGAATAGACTATGAGTCAGGTATTAATAGTTACATTAATATGTGATATTCATATCATGCTCTATTTACATGGAAATACAATATTCATAAATCTCTCCCTAGAATAGTATAATGCTGAAGAGATTATATTTAATATATATTAAACAGTAATAAAATATTTTACAGCTAGAACTAGAGTTAGAGATGGATTTATGTATAGCTTAGCTTTTGAATCTGAATATCGAAAAGTTTGGCTTCTCTTACAGTTGTACCCCTAATTAATTATATGTTCTTAGATTTTTCACATGGTCTTCCCAGGCCTTGAAAAAGTTTGTTATTTTTTTCTCCTTGAAATTATCTTCAGTTCCATTTAACTGAACCATTGACTTAAAAATCGATAGTATTATGTCCACTAAATTTGATGTACAATTTTTGAGAACCAAGTAAGCATTTTACATTATAGTAATCCATCAGAGATATATTGTGACCAAATCTTCTTTTATTTAATTGAAGTATTATTTGACTTTTAGTATTATATTACTTTCAGGTGTACAATATCGTGATTTGATGTTTTTCTACATTATGAAGTGATCACCACGATAAGTCTAGTTAGTCGTCAACCATACAAAGCTATCACTATATTACTGATATATATCTCAGGCCATCCATACATTGTATCCTTGAGACTTACTCATTTTATAACTGGAAGTTGGTACCTCTTAATCCCCTTCTCTTATTTTGCCCATCCCCTAATTCCCCCTGTGGCAGCTAGCAGTTTGTTCTCTGTGTCCAGGAGTCTGTTTCTGTTTTGTTATGTTTGCTTGTTTTTTAGATTTCACTTGTAAGTGAAAGCGTATGATAGTTTTCTTTCTCTATCTTATTTCACGAAGCATAATACCCTCCAGGCATTATGTTGTCGCAAATGGCAAGATTTCATTCCATTTTATGGCTGACTTATATTTCACCATATCTTTTATATTCATTAAACCCAAAAGATTCGGATCATTTTGTGGAGAAGCAGTCATATGGATCATTTCAATTTCTATGATCATGCTGAGAGAGAGCACAGACTCTGTGGGAAAGCAAAGTAGGGAGCCTCACCTGCAATTGAAGTTTGTGGAAAGGCTGTATTACATTGGTGTGGAGGTTTTGAAGGCAGCCAGGTGGAACCATGGGCAGGCACACCACAAACTGAGGGAAAACCATAGCCAGATATGTCTGTGATATTTAGCATCCCTTAGTGCCAATATGTGCAACTATTTAGTCAATCCTCTTTTGTAGGGCCTTACTTTGTAGTTAAAATAACGATGCCCTAGAAGTCCTTTATATTATCATTTGATAATATGTCCACTTATTTTCTCCAGAGACATATCTAAGACTGGATTGCAGAATCGAAATTATAAAGTTTTGTTTAAGGCTTTATGTTCCTGGGGAATTGTTCCAGTTATATTCCCCTCAATAATCTATGATAATAGTCTGTGTCACCAAAATGTTGCTAGTACTGGGTTAAATAGAAATTCCTGGGTTAGGAGTTCCCCTCGTGGCGCAGTGGTTAACGAATCCGACTAGGAACCATGAGGTTGCGGGTTGGGTCCCTGCCCTTGCTCAGTGAGTTAACGATCCGGCATTGCCGTGAGCTGTGGTGTAGGTTGCAGACGTGGCTCGGATCCCGCGTTGCTGTGGCTCCGGCGTAGGCCGGTGGCAGCAGCTCCGATTCAACCCCTAGCCTGGGAACCTCCATATGCCGCGGGAGCGGCCCAAGAAATAGCAACAACAACCACAACAACAAAGACAAAAGACAAAAAAAAAAAAAAAAAAAAAAAATTCCTGGGTTAAATAGAAATTCAATGCACCCTTTTTAAAATTGCCCCAGAGTCACATCCCAGACCTGCAACTTGGTACAAGAATAAGCTTGATAGCTCTTACTCCTGGTTCCACATGTTTTTAATGGAGTAAAACCTTCCTCATGAGGAAGATGAAATGGAATATAGTGTATAAGCATAGTGTCATACAGAAAGCATTCAATAAACACTTCATACTTACATGAGACAGACACTCAAAACATAGTGTAAAACACATAGGACAAGAATATTTAATTTTTTATGCATTTATACTAGAGATTATGACTTTTGTATTATATATTCTGTAAATATAACAAAATTGGGAGGAAGTCATTTTTAAGCAAAACAAACATTTAATTTAAACAATTTGAAGCTGATAATTTATGAGGTATATTAAATTCTAAATAGTTATTAGTAACAAACAATAACGACTAAAAATACCAGCAACATCTTAGCTACCACTTCATTTAGTATTGTGTTTTTATGTGAAAGTTTGTAAAATGAACCCTCTTAATTATACAGTCAAGATAATGAGACTCAGAGAAGTGATGGCTGATTGGCATTTGGGCTACATCATAGTTGTAGAATGAAACAAGACTAAGGACCATGTCGTGTCTTCACAATTAGGTATTTTCAGTGGAACAATGTAATGTGTTTTTTCTATTTTCTCTTACCTGTTATTATAGAGATCTGGTGTTGGGGCCTGAATATTGACATGGTATTATAGGAACTGATTAATGTTTAAATTAATTATTGTTGATTAAATTAAAACATACCTGGTTATTAAAAACAGGAAGTGATTTTCAGGAAAATGTGTTGTTTACTTGTGAAATGATATTGCCATTTCAAGTTACATTTTATACTTGCTTTAAAATATCTTATAGAAGAAATTATAGGACTAAGACAAGATTAAAAAATGACCCAAGACCACTGATTTTATTGTTTTATCCTAAACTCTCACTTTGTAATGTGGCTGTTTCAGAAATATACTTCGCCTATGTAGAGAGCCATTAATTTACTAGATGGAAATTTTTTTCAGATTATTAAAAGCAAACAACTCTGAGGGTTAATATTTCATATTTTACTATTTGGAAAAATTTTAATATATGTATATGTATATTTCATTGAGTTTTGATATTAGAATTGTGGCTTCCTATTGTAATCAAGAACAATTACTATTATTTGTACTAATTAAATGACTGTTTTAAAGGAAAGGTCTGTAATGTTATATTATATTGCTTTACAGACGCTCCCAAGTTCGTATCAAACCAAACAATTTATTACTCTTGGGAAGGAAATCCAATCAATATAAGCTGTGATGTGAAATCTAATCCACCAGCATCAGTACATTGGAGAAGAGAGAAATTAGTCTTGCCAGCTAAAAACACCACTAATTTAAAGACATATAGTGCAGGGAGAAAAATGATATTAGAGGTAAGTCTGCATGTGTATATCAACAAATTGCATTATGCTACATTTTCTCTGCTGATTCAATATGCATAAATTTTAGAAATGCATGCTTTGGGATAACATTTGAATTAACTTAAAGGTATTCTCATTGGTGCTATATTAACTCTTCTACCCAGTAATTGTTCTTAGTAAAACATTTGGTTGATAGAACTATTTAGCTATCACTTTCCCCAAATTTTTGGATGTCTAACTGGTAATTATGCCAATTTGTCTAAATCGATTTCAACTTTAAAAAAATGGTATCTGTATTAGAAGAACTGTCTATTAGCAAATTGACAGGGAGATCAACTTAACAAAAACTTTTATCCACATTTAATCTAAATTTTAAGTATTTAACCATAGTGGAAAATTGAGGTTAAACATAACTTTCAGTTTGGGGTAGTATATTAGTGTACTAGGTCTTCCATAACAAAATACTGAAGACAAGGTGGCTTAAAAATCAGAAATCATTTTTTTTTTCTTTTTATGGCCTGTGGCATATTGAAGCTCCAGAGCTAGGGGTTGAATTGGAGCTGCAACTGCTCGCCTACACCATAGCCTCAGCAACACCAGGTCTGATTTGCATCTATGACCTACACCACAGCTTGCAGCACTGTTGGATCCTTAACCTACTGAGCAGAGCCAGGGATCGAACGTGCATCCTCACAGAGACAAAGTCAGGTCATTAACCCACTGAGCTGCAATGCAAACTCCAGAACCTTTTTTTTTTTTTTTTTTTTAACATACTTATGGAGGCTAGACGTCCAATATAAAGATGTCAGAGGGGTTGGTTTCTGGTGAAACTTCTCTCCTTGATTTGCACATGGTGACCTCTCGCCGCAGTCTTAGGATCTCATTTAACCTTAGTCACCGTCTTAAAGACCCTGTCTCCAGATACAGTCACATTAGACATTAGCTTCTCAACATTTGAATTTTGTGGGGGAACATGATTCAGTCCGTAACAGGTAGATTTAAGTTCTTGTTTAAATGACAGACTACTCTGTAATTTCTGCTTTACTTCATCTTGCCACTTTTCAGTTTCTGAAATAGCTCATAATTCTCCATAATCAATGTCAAGCAACATTTTATAAATTGACATTTAAGTACTTTATTCATATAAAGCTCTCCTGTCGTTTAACCTACCTAAATGGCATTCCTCCCCACCCTAAAGTGAAAACCAAGGAATTTCTGTTTGCTTTATACCTAGCCAGGTAATCTATTGGTTAAAGCATTGACCTTGAGCATTAACTTTGTATATGTATACCATTTTCAAAGATTAAATTTATATCCTGAATAAATAATATAGATGTATAACTAATACAACTTGACAAAACAAACAATATAACAACAATAAAAAGCAATAATAGTCATTACTAATTTTGAATTAGTTACATACATAGTTCTTTAGGATAGTACATTATGATTATTTTGTTTAGGAATTATTATAATAGTCATGGAATTGCTTATTCTTAAGAACATATAAAAACTATAAAAAATCAGAGTTCCCATTGTGGCTCAGCGGTTAAAAAACCCAACTAGAATCCATGAGGACTCGGGTCTGATCTCTGGCCTCGCTCAGTGGGTTAAGGATCCTGCACTGCCATAAGCTGTGGTGTAGGTCATAGATGCAGCTCAGATCACACATTGCTGTGGCTGTGGTGTAGGCTGGAAGCTACAGCTCCAATTCTCTAAAAAGACAAACAAACAAACAAAACCTATAAAAAAATCAAGTTTACAATTAATAACAAATCAGTCAATAATTTATTTCTTGAATTAATTTGTTTTCCTTTTTCTTTGATCAAATATATATTCATTTTTTTAATTTGTGAATTTTAAAACAAAATATTCTATAAATATTTTGGGTTACTGCCAATAAATGCACTTCTAAAAGTCAACAAGTTTGCTTGTTCTTCCTGAACACGCCTATAAAGAAATAGGACACATTTCAATATAGGAGGAACATTTGATGCAAGAAGTATTTTGCAAAATACCTTGTAAAAGATTGGAAAGATTTTTCTTTTAAATGGATTCTTGTCCTTTGCTAATATTTTATGTTCAATAATAGGTTGATTGGAATGATATTCTGCTCTAGATCATTTGTATTGTTCTTCTTTGCCCCAAGAAAGCTAACTCTTAAATAAATGATTTTATCACCCTAGAATATATAAAAAGAGGAAATCAGGTTTTTGGAAGTTTAGTAGAAAGACTTGCAAACTCCTTTATCAGCATTGATTGTACTTATATTTCGGTGTTCAAAACTACATTTGTTAATCTGTTATATTCTATCAAAGCCCAAAAAGTTAAGTAAACTTGGAACTATTTTAACTGCATATTGAAATATGAAGAAGTAGTGTCATAAGTGGATGTTTCTAGTTCTTCCTGGATAAATATCAACAATAATTTGCTTATTATAAACATTTAAATACTTTAAAAGTAAATTCTATCATGTATCTGTGTTGCATATATATTTTGTATTTTGAAAAATTATCTGTTATTTCACTGTGCTGGGATTGGGTATAAAGCCTCTATTGAACTTTACTGCAGTTATGCTTAAGGGCAAATTATTTGACCCAGTTGTCTAGATCTGTGGGGTTTTTTTTACGTTTATGCAACTAGTGGTAGTTTCTGTATTTGTTAATGGTACATTGTGATAAAGGAATTATTTATTTTAGATAGAACTATAAATATTTTCTTTTGATAGATGAATTCCCACGGATAGAAAAACAAAACAAAACCTAATTGAGCCCATTAAAAATTGTTTCAGTGAAAATAGGTACATTTGAGGTACTTTATTAATCTTCAGGAGCTGTAAAATAGTAGGGATTCTCGTCATGGCCATCCTGTCTTGCGATGTATTGATTCAGTACACATTCTTCTGTATGACATATACAAGTGGCTTTCTTTTTTTTTTTTGTCTTTTTTGTCATTGTTGTTGTTGCTATTTCTTGGGCCGCTCCCGCGGCATATGGAGGTTCCCAGGCTAGGGGTTGAATCGGAGCTGCTGCCACCGGCCTACGCCAGAGCCACAGCAACGCGGGATCCGAGCCGCGTCTGCAACCTACACCACAGCTCACGGCAATGCCGGATCGTTAACCCACTGAGCAAGGGCAGGGACCGAACCCGCAACCTCATGGTTCCTAGTCGGATTCGTTAACCACTGCTCCACGACGGGAACTCCCACAAGTGGCTTTCTCATAGCCTGTGGAATAGGCTTTTTTTTTTTTTTTTGTCAAATTCCTTTCTTATTAGTAAAATTATTTTATAGAGTCAAATTAGCTTAATTTATTAAAGCCTGCATGTAAGAAAATGAATATTTAATCACTTAGAAAGTACTTATATAAGAGCTTTTCAAGCTGCTAGTCCTTAAATCTATTCCTAGATGGACAGCTGACTAAAAGATGAATGGCCAGCTTTTTTGTACTCGTTCAGAATTATCATCTTCAATGGACCTCAAAATTGCACTTTTAGTTAATCGCCTCCCATTATCACAAAATCATTTTCCCCCTTATGGGATGGAGTTGAAATTAACAGCAACTCTTGTTGTAAGCATATTCCCTCTTAATAATAGTTACTGCGATTGAAAATTGTATCTATTACTACCATCAAATCTCCTTTCTGAATTGGTACTTCAGAATTCCAGTACATTAGAATTACAGGGTTGGTCCCATGGTTCAGCAATAGAATCCCAGAAGGTTAACTTAATTATGGATTTCAAATGTGTAAGGATTGAGGTCAGCTATTTTCTACCTAAAATGGAAGAGAATGATAGGAATTGAACAGAAACGGAGGCAAGATACTGTTATTAGATGTCAAGATGATATGCCTTTCTACAGGGATTGCTACACAAGGGCAATATTTCCTTGCAAAATATCTTCCTGAAAAGATTTTTCTTTTAAATGGGTTCCTGTCCTTTGCTAATATTTTATGTTCCATAAAATCATAAGAGGAAGAGAAAACTGACATAATTCAAGCCTTTCTTGAACTTTAAATCTGCCTGAGCTTAGGCTACAACATAGAAAACAAAGAATTGATGCTTTTGTATAAAATTCCTATTTTAAAGTCAAGTCTGCAATGATTGCAGAATGTATATTTTTCAAACTGTGTACTAATTTATGAACTTTACTATATAAATATCTAGTGATTTTTCCCTATTTATAGGTGTAACAAAATGGTGGCATTTATATACTTAATAAATTGATAGACAAATCATATTTTACCTGGTACTATGGGTAATACAAGTCCAGAGGTTACATCTTAAAAGGAGGGAATGAATGTTCACTTGATACAGAAAAAAGAACTATGGCAAGGACCTGAGAATAACTATGTGTAAAGATAGTAGGCATACTAGAGGCTATTTTAAAACTCTTAGGATGTTTTAAAGTTTTTAAACTTTTTTTGTTATAATTATTTTAGATTGCACCCACATCTGACAATGACTTTGGACGATATAATTGCACAGCCACTAACCGTATAGGAACAAGATTTCAAGAATATATTCTTGCTTTGGCTGGTAAGTACAGCACAGTGATTTCTGAGATCTCATAATGTATTTCCAGAAGCAAATAGCTTTTACAATTTAATAAGTCTGATACAGATTATTATTATAAAGAAACAACTGATGCTTAAAATTTTGGAACAGTTGTATCTGACATATAGTAAGGAGTTAAACTGTATTCACTAAAAAAGACAAATTTTGGAGTTTCCATCATGGCTCAGCAGAACTGAATCTGACTAGCATCCATGAGGATGTATGTTTGATCCCTGGCCTCGCTCAGTGGGTTAAGGATCTGGTGGTGCTGTGAGCTGTGGTATAGGTTGCACATGCACGTGCCTTGGATCCCACAATACTGTGGCTGTGGTGTAGCCTGGCAGCTGTATCTCCGACTGGACTCCTAGCCTGGGTACTTCCATATGCCACGGGTACAACCCTAAAAAGACAAAACAAAACAAAGATGAATTTTAATCCTGATTCTGATTCTGCCAACTTTATATGTGACATATGTATGAAAGAATTAGGAAAGATATGCCTTAAGAAATCAAATTATATTTCATGTAAAATAAGAATCTTATCAAAACATAAAAATAAATCTTTAGAGAAAATGAAATTAATATATTTTTAAATTCTAAATTTGAAAGAATGGTAACCCTATTTTTAAGGTAAATAGAAAATTTAGTTATATAATTTTTGCTGAAATATGTTCAATTGTGTGCATATAAAACATTTTAGTTCTTCCTCTAAAGCTTAAAATATAGAAATAATATGTAGAATGAATTTCACTTTAACTAGAAATCCAGCTATGTTTTATTTATATTTATGTGGGTGTATATACACATGGATATAAATATATATATACACACATATAATCATAGAATTTGACATTATATTTTACAAAACTGATTAGAAATCTGTAAATATCTGTTTTTCAAATGCTTTGCATAGCTCAGATGATGCAAAAATGTGTTTTATTGCCTTCTAAGTCCTGGTAAAGAAATAGCAGAAAATGATTGTCATATTATGTTTTAACAGAATAAATCACTTTCATGAAAATATTTTGACTTTTGAGTTCAAATATGTAATTGTAATTTTATATTGTTATGAATGAAATTCATTTCTTTTTATATGTAAATATATCTCAAAATAAAGTCATTATTTGTAAGGATCACAATTTAAAAGTTTACAAACCTAATAAGAATCAAATTTATGTAACTATAAAACCTGCTATTCTCCAATTCAAGTTTTATTTTACTACACTGGGGGAAAAGGGAGAGAGGGAGTGTGTGAGAGGGCTTTAGGGAAGTAAACAAGAAAGAAAAAGTTAAGATGAGATGGATTTAAGGTAGAAGGGAAAGGATGCAGAAGGGATGAAATAAGGAAGGAAATAAACCAATATGTATTTTCTACCAGGAAATCATTAGAAAACTTATCTCCTGAAAATCATTTAAAGTAGACTCTATCCTTCAGGCATATGGATAAACCATTATACAAGCAAATTAAATTCTAGGAAAATGAAATGTAGTAAGTCATATCAAATTCATTCATAATAAATTGTAGCATCAACTGTAATATTGAGAAGCATTCAGTACTCATATTAATCCTAAGCCTTAGGAAATTAGGCAAATGTCCTTGTAATTGGTAGAACTTGTAATAAATAATAACTAGACATGTAATTAGTATATGTGTTTATATATATTTATATTAATACTGATTTGCCACTAGGTGTTGTCTTTTTAATAAGTGACCCATTTTCCTATAAAGTAAAACTGGATGAATAGGCTTTTTTTTTTTTTTAGTTTTTAAGAGTTTGTAATTCCAGAAAAATGTGAAAAATAGAACATTATACTGATGAGATTTAAATAATCTGTTAAGTAGTTCTCTTTGTGGCTCAGCAGAAACGAACCCAACTAGTATCCATGAGGATGTGGGTTCGATCCCTGACCTTGCTCAGTGAGTTAAGGATTGGGTTTTGCTGTGAGCTGTGGCGCAGGTCACAGATGTGATTCAGATCCCTCATTGCTGTGGTTGTGGCATAGGCTGGCAGCTGCAGCTCTGATTTGCCCCCTAGCCTGGGAACTTCCATATGCCACATGTGTGGGCCCCCTCCTCCCAAAAATTTTTTTAAAAAATCTTGTTAATATCACAGAAAATTAATATCTATGTGCCCTCATATTTCACATTACTTGTAATATTTTTCATTAAAAACATATTTTATACATATGCTTCTAATGGTGATTTGAAATTAGTGAGTTTCTCTCTTTCCAACCATAATAAAAAAGTAGAAAATATGCATTCAAGATAAGCATTAATATGTTATTGGAAATATTTCTCAAAGACTGAAGTTGCCCTCATATTCCAAAATATTGTGACAAATAGAGGCAAAAACTTTGTTCTGGAAAAACATACATTCAACTGAAATTGTTACGAAGATATAAAAAAAGAATTAGACACTGTGTCTTAGGTGGGAAAAATGCATTTAAATATAAATATTTATTAATATGATTCCTTCAATGAGACTCCTTTATTTATTGCTTATAAAATTCAATCTTTGGTACAGAGTTCAAATGCTGAAAGTGTAATGTGATTTTTAAATAGAGTAAGAAATATTATATAAAAATTAAAATATTTCAAAACATATATTAATACCATAGTTCAATATTTCATAGACTATTTGACCTAATAAAAGGTCAAGATCATTTAACCTATGGTATTTTACACTGCAACATATTACTTTGTTTCCAAAGAGTAATAAATTAATCAAAATTTAGCATGAAATTTGTGCTATGTATACATTGGGAAAAAAAAGAAAAGCTATTTTTTAATTTTGATTTCAAAATATTTCCTTTCTTCCTCTCTTTCCTCCTACTTTCTTTCATTTTTTTTTTCTTCCTGAATAATTAAGTCTTACATCTGAGCAAGGAAGGTGTTTGTATGTGGATGGGATGGGGCACAGCAGCCTGGCGTGGGGTGTTAGATCCTGAACAGAAAGAATGGAATGAAAGTGTCTTCACTGGTTCATTGTGACATGTTGGGGCCCAAGATGAGTGAAAAAGATGTCTATGTTTCAGAATACAAACAGCAACTCAGAGTGGAGTGTTGGAACCTGATCAGAGTAATAGGATTCCAAATACAGGAGTGGAAGCAGTGATGGATGATTCATTTCTGCAAACGTTTTAGGGTTAGCACAGCTAACATAGCTAATACAGTTATTTCTCGTTTGGAGAAGAGAGTCATATATAGGGAAAGGGCAAACATTAGAATGATTCTGGGCTCATGATTGGGTATTGGGGGCACTAAGTTTTTATGTACATAGATAAAGAGAAAAGAAGCAAGGGTTCTGTGCGTGTGTGTATATGTGTGTTCAACCACTTCTACAAGGTGCTTCCTTTTGCGACGATGTTATTTAGAAAACAGTTTCTGATATAGCTCTACCCACTGAGAGGACTTGGGAGCTTCAATATCCCAATAACAGGAGTTCCCGCAGTGGGGCAGTGGTTAACGGATCTGACTAGGACCCATGAGGTTGTGGGTTCAATCCCTGGCCTTGCTCAGTGGGTTAACGATCTGGCATTGCTGTGAGCTGTGATGTATGTAGGTCGCAGACGCAGCTCGGATCCCACATTGCTGTGGCTCTGGCATAGGCCAGCAGCTACAGCCCCGATTAGACCCCTAGCCTGGGAACCTCCATATGCCACGGGAAGCAGCCCTAGAAAAGACAAAAAAAAAAAATCCCAATAACAAAAAGCACACTTGGAATTCAGATCTTGCTTTCTAAGTACCATTCTTCACTGAGCAATCAAGACTCTTTGTGAAAATGACTGAACAGATAAAGTACAAGAGGGGTGGAACAGGTAAAATACAAGATAAGCCTGGAACAATATGGTGTACCATAAAGCAAAGAAAAATGTTTTAAAGGATGTATGTTATAAAATCCATTATCCAACATTAACAAATATCATAATATAAATTAATTTAACTTAGGAACATCAATGCTTGCTAAAGCAGATATGTAGGAGTTAGATGAGGAAAAATAAAATAAAAATAGTCTTAAAAAACCTACTCTCAAATTATTAATTACAAAAGGAAAAACAGTACCTTTACAGTTGATAAAACTAGCAGATCACACTTAACATGATCCAAGTTAATATACTAGAAATGAGAAAATTAAACTTGTGTACTACCGGAAAGAGGCAATGGGAAGATCACAGAATGACAACTGTGATAGTCTTGCCAAAAATGCACAATCAGAATCTAGTATGAGTAAACATAGGACAAATCCAAATTGAGGTACCCTCAACAAAATGACTAGTCTTTGAAGTGTCAAAGCCATGAAAAGCAAGGAATGATTAAGGAAACTTTACAGACTAAAGGATAGTAAAGACAAATAACAAATTTTGTGCATGCATCTGATTGTTATAAAGGGCATTATTGAGATAAGGGTAAAATTTGGTTGTGGTCTTTGTGTTATATGGCAATTTAATGGTTTCATAGATCTTATATAGGAGAATGTTGTGTTGTAAATAAACCCTAAAGCTAGCAGCATGTCAACTTATTCTATATGGTTCAGATTAAAAAGAAAATTTCCATGTGCTATTCTTGCAAATTTTTTATAAATATAAATTTATGTTAAAAGAAAAAAGAATAAAAAAGAAAGCAATTAGACCAATAAACAAATATACATAAGATAGACCCACTTTAGAAAAGCAATGTAACTTTTGATCTTAAATTACTACCTTAAAAAATATCATCCACATCTTCAGTGTGTGTACATACATACTTTGATATATAATCCTGTAAATGATTTTAAAATATTAGAAAGCACATTTTTATATCAAATATTTATTTACACACCACTAGTGTTTTCAAATATGCAGGTATAATTTTCACACTAAAATACAGCAATTTATTAAGACATCTCTTAAATATCTTAAGTATGATGATAGTGTTGTTCTTAGCAATGAAGATAGTAATAGTGAAATTACAGCAGGGTATAGAAGTAGGCATATGGGTGCTACTCATATTCATGAGCTGAATAGTCCACCTCCATGCTTTCCACTTATTTTGCCATTATCTCTGCTGGGAAAATATAGCTTGATAAAGTTCTAGTAAGAAGATAAAGGAGTGATTACCTAAATTGAATCATGAGTACTCATCTTCATAAATCTCATAGTAGTTGAATGAGGTGCATAAAATATTATTTATACCTATTTTATAGAACAAAGTTACATTCACTAATTGGGAAGTAATATATAAAAACATAGTTTGTTGTTATTATATCTATTATTATAGTGATTTAAATAATGAGTAGGCTTAAAATATTGGCTAGCTCAAAGTGCTCCAGAAGACAGCATTTTTTTTATGGCAGCCTTTCCTACATAGGATCTTCATGGGTCAAGTTCTCATCTTTAGCCCGTTTTTATTTTTACAGTTTCACAACTAATATCAAGGAACCTATGATTGTTCATTTCTAGACTTTTTTTCTCAAATAAAATATATTTTACTGTGCTTTGATTAAATCAGAGGAAAATATGGAAACAAAAAATGAGGGCAAGGTCTTTCTGTTAAACTGAATTCATATTCATTGGCAAGGGTTGGTCTAGTCCTCTTTAGTCTAGTTCCCATCTTCAGAAAACTGACATATATACTTTTTTATATAATTTTATGGGAAACAATATTTTCACATGTGTTAGATAACTAATTTTGTTATATTAACTTTTTTTATCAAAATGCCAAGTACAAATAAAATTAGAGAGACCAAGACAGAACATTTTTTTTAAGCATTTCAACATGAATTTTTAAGAAAATGTACCTCCTGGTAACGATCTTACTTTCTAGCCATGAAGCATACTTTTTTTTTTTTTTAATCTTTTTAGGGTCACACCCAGCACATATGGAAGTTCCCAGACTAGGGGTGGAATCAGAGCTGTAGCTGCTGGCCACAGCAATACGGATTCCATGCCACGGCTTATGGCAACACCAGATCCTTAATTCACTGAGCAAGGCCAGGAAGTGAACCCACATCCTCATGGATATTAGTTAGGTTCCTTAATCACTAAGCCATGATGGAAACTCTAATGGACACATACCTTATTTATCGATTCAAACACCTATCTTGGAGCAAATTTAAAATGTAGAACACGTAAGAGTTAATAAACTTGAAACCATATAATTAATAATTATCAGAGAGTTCCCATCCTGGCCCAGTGGAAACGAATCTGATTAGGAACCATGAAGTTGTGGGTTTGATCCCTGGCCTTGCTCAGTGGGTTAAGGATCCAGCATTGCCTTGTGTGGTGTAGGTCACAGACGCAGCTCAGATCTGATGTTGCTGTGGCTGTGGCATAGGCCAGCAGCTACTGCTCTGATTCAACCCCTAGCCTGGGAACCTCCATATGCTGCCAGTATGGCCCTAAAAAGACAATCAATCAATCAATCGATCACAATTATCATTCCTTTCTTATAGTTTTCTACTTCCAATAGAAACAATAGAAACAAGTCATTCTGGAGTTCCTGTCCTGGTGCAGTGGAAACGAATCCGACTAGTATCCATGAGGTTGCCTTCCCTGGCCTTGCTCAGTGGGTTAAGAATCTGGCATTGCCGTGAGCTATGGTGTAGGTCGCAGATGTGGCTCAGATTTGGTGTTGCTGTAGCTCCGATTAGACCCCTAGCCTGGGAACCTCCATATGCCACGGGTGCAGCCCTAAAAAGACAAAAGACAAAAAAAAAGCCATTCTGTATACTTATTTGTGTATTTTTAAGAGTTTTTCTTGACTTTTACTTTTTTAAATTTCATCAAATGATTTTATTTGTAATTTTCATCACTGTAAAAATTAACTTTTAGCTGTAAGCGTTGTATTAAACTGTAATATGATGATCTCACCATTGCTTCATTGATCGACATGCTTTTCTGATCAAGTACCCTTCTGGGCAGTTTTAGGGGAAGGACTCTTCTCTAAGCTTGAGCATTGGGGAGAGGGTGCCTCAATCCTGAAGGGAGTTTCAGTGTGCTACAAGAGCCTTCCAAAACTGACTTGATAAGACTATTGTTAGGACTAAGTGAGGAAATGCAGTGAAAACACCAGCATATAGTGTGTACTCAACAAATGTTGACCAGTTACCAAGTTACCATTATAGCCAAACATCATAGATCCAGACTTCATAGATAAAAGCACAGTAAAATCTGATGATAGGATAATGACCTTGTTTATTCTGGAGATTGTATTTTATTAAAAAAGACAAAATTTCATTTGATTTTGCCACTTTTTTCCTTCTAGTGTTTTTTCCTAGGTCTTTTTCACACAAACTGCTATTAAGTGAGGTCTCCTGTGCTATGCTTCACAATTGATTTTTTTAACCTCAGTTCAGTACTCTATACTTACCCCTATTAGTCTCATCTTGTCCATTTGAGCACATCATTTTAACCTGCTGAGACCCTGTCAAATTCAATATTTCTGCTCTCTTTCTAAGATTGATTTAAGTCATAAATATCATGAAGCAGTCATCTGTATTTTCACCCATGTCATGGGTAAGCCTATACAAGTCATTTTTGAGAATAGGGACCTGCTCATAGGTTAAGCTGGATCAATTGAACAGGGTTCTATAGATATGGAATTATAGCCAATCTACTTGCCCTTGTACCTGGACCACATTTTATCCAGACCCTTATTCAGTAAAACTTGAAAGCAGATCAAAATTGGTTCCTTTGAAAACACACTTTCTTCAGCTGAATATAAAACTAGGTTTTTCTCACATGATCAGTTTTATTATCTAGCCTGGAAAATCTACATCATGCTCTTTTTTTCCAATAGTGCCTGTAAGGCCAAACTTTTATTTGCCTTCAAAACTATTTATGACATTTATTAATTTCTTTTTTCTTTAATTTTTGATTATAGTTTATTTACAGTGTCATGTTGTTCTCTTGAAATCAATTTGTATATTCTAGTTGTTTTGGTTTGTTTGGTTTGGTTTTGCTTTTAATGTAGATTTTTGCATAAATTCTTAAACTGGCTTTCCTGTCTGTCCTATGACCCCCTAGATTGTAGCCTAAATAAAAGATCGAGGTGTTATTATTATTAAATAAGTAAATAAATGTCTTCTGCTGAAAGCATTTCAGTGGCTTCCTGTGTTGTTTAGAGATAAAGCCATAGTGATTATAAAGACCTATCAGGCTTCACAAGCTTTCCCTCCATCCCACCCTCACTGGCCTTCTGTGAATTCCATCTCCTTTCCCCATACCTTGGTCATCCTGCTCTCCACAGACTACCCTCCTTCTTTAAACACTCAAGGCACATTTCGTCTTTGTGCTGACAATTTTCTCTCCCTAGCATTTTCATGAGTAATTTTCTTATCCTTTAAGTCCTTATCAAATATTACTTTTTTAACAAAGACATTTCAGTCCACACAATTTAAAGTTAGAACACTCACTCCAGTGATGCTCCCTAATCCCACCTGTAGTAGCTCTCTTGCCTGCTTAATTTTTGAAGATAGTATTTACAATAAACCATATGTTTGTATATGTTAATTATTTTTATATACTTAGCATATAATCTCTATAACAAGTGATGACTATCTCAATTTTTATCCCAAAATATAGAAAATTGCCTGGCTTATAGTAGATTTAGGTGAATTACTGAATGTATAAAGAATTCAGTGTGTTTTATTTGATTTGCTTATGAGTCATAGTAGAAATGCCCAATTAATAATGGAATGTGGGACTCCATGACTTGTGACAAGGGTCAAGACATTGGTATATTTGAGGAAATAATTTCCATTAATAACTTGGGAATAAATGGTGAATATAAGAGGGCATCCTTGAAGTACCTCAGTTTAGTTGATGCATTTAAAAGTATGTGGGTGTTCCTATCATGGCTCAGTGGAAAGGAATCTGACTAGTATCCATGAGGACATAGGTTCAATCCCTGGCCTTACTCAGTGGGTTGGGGATCCGCCATTGCCATGAGCTGTGGTGTAGGTTGAAGATGTGGCTCAGATTTTGTGTTGCTATGGTTGTGGCGTAGGCCAGCAGCTACAGCTCTAATTAAACCTCTAGCCTGAGAACCTCCATATGCCACAGGTGGCCCTAAATAGACAATAAAGTAAAAATAAAAATAAAAAATAAAAGTATGTGAATAAATAAAATTGAAAATAATTATTAAGAGAGTTAGTGTAACTGTGAGGAGAAATTTTTAAACATATGTGATCAAATTCTATGAAAAGATAAATAGGATAATGATTTGATTTGGCATGTGGGGAAAATCAGATGAGTAATGAAATGGCAAGGGATTTGCAGGGTTTCAGATATGTTACAGATTGGCTATAATGTTAGATTAAGCTCGCAACTGAAATAGGAAAATATATATGAAATTTATTGGATATAAAGTGGCCCTTCAGAGCAGAGGCAGATGGAACCCATCTCAGCATCATCCCTGAATTGCATGCAGTTGATAGCAGCAGTTTGCACATTAGGGTATTGCTAAATCTAGAAAGTTTAATTCTTTGCATGATAGTTCTCTTAATATTTAGGCCTTTTATCAGGTGGAAACTGATGAACAAACCAAGGAAAAAAGAATTTAATATAGAGAGTTGGCTGGTTCTAAAATAATTGGAGAGGTAAGATCTGAAATAGCCAACAATCTTCAAGCTCCAAGGTTATAATATACTTCGAGCAAGGTCCAAGATCAACTATGCATGTGCTAACCAGAGGTCAGGAAGCCCTGCAGCAAGCTACACCTCTGATGATATCACAGCTCCCAGCACTGGGCAATGTGAAGAGACTATGGAATAGGGAGTCCAGCTGCTTCCATCATCCACATCTGTAGATCCTCTTGTCCACATGCACCTCTACAGAAGAATGCAGATGGCACTCACACTTCTTCAGTGTGTAAAACCATTAAGACTTGCAGCTCATGCCATAGATAGCAGCAAATGAGTCTGGGAAATAAATATTTTAGTCTTCCTTTCATACCTCATGATAAAGGAGAGTAGCACAGATGATAAAAATAGACATGGAGTATCATTAAAAATATTTAAAATAATATTTCACATTCTTTTCTGGAAAATTATACACCTAAGTACTTTCACTTAAGGTAGTGGGCAGATATCAAACTCTTCTAATTACTCTAATCTCAGAAATTCCACATCCTCACCTGTAAGGAAAGAGCTAGCATCCCAGCCTTCTAGAAAATCAAATTTCCAGAAATAAAGATGTTGGGTCAGAAATTAGGAACAACCTATTCATACAGTATGACAAGGAAGCAAAAGAAGAGTTTGTTGCTTGAGAAGAGAGTAGAGCTGAAGAAAGTTTGTCATTTGTGAGATCATTATATTCATGGTAATAAGACAAAAAAGAAAGTCGAAAAGAGAAGAAAAAAGAAGAAAAGAGCCACCTGATGATACGGCATTCTGCAGAAAATCAAAATAAATGTCTTTCAGAGATGGAGGTTTAGCCTTGGGAAAGAGGAAGACAGACTTCCCATTATAGATTAATCCAGAAGTGATAGGGTACAATTTAAATGAAATTGCTTGGTGAGTTCTATTTTTAACTTTTGATATTGGTGTCTGTTTATCTTTGGAGAAATGAAGATACAATTGAAGAAGAGAGTTTGAAGATCTAAAACAAACACACATGTATATACATCCACAGTTCATCTTATTAATTCCCGTTGTATTCAACATTTTTGACTCTTGTCTTTTGCTGAATACTGCAGAAATACTGTGTTGTAATCCCATGATTCATCTTCAATTTGAAAATATGTTTTAAAAGTTTACTCATCCAATATATCTTTGCAAATACATTATATTCTTCAACTGTCTTTTCTTCTACATGAGTATCTTTGGACATACGCTTTCAGATTTTTACTTTATAGAGAATATCTTCATATTGGATTTTTTTTTTTTGGTTATGCAGGGGTACATAACTATTTGATGTATTATTTTGAATATGTTTCCAAACACCCATGTTATATCAGCTTATTGCCCTCTTCCTTTTTCATAAAGCTTCTTATACTTTCATAAAGCTTCTTATACATACTTCTTAAGTATATTTCTTATACTTCTCATACTGTTGTATACTTTATACAACATCATTTCACTTAATTTTTTTTTCTTTTTTTAATTGTATTCCTTTATCAGAATTCGAGTCAGAGGAACAATTCTTATTATTCCTTTACATGTTACAAGATAAGATAATCACTAAGCAAGACTTTTTAAAGGTTTTCTCATTTATACTTTGATCGAACTATGACTTCAGGCATATGTTTAAATATTAAAATGTTTATCAGTGTTATTTATACACTGAGAACTGTTCTAAAGAAAGGGTAAGAATAATATTTGTAAATGTCCTGTTATATATGTATGTATAAAAACTTACCCTCACAACAGTAAGTTTAATATTGTTATTCTTATTAACATTTTACTTATAAGAAAACTGGTACTCAATAATAAGTTTAATTTGCCCAAAGTTGTATAGCAACTCCAGGGACTGTTCCTATCTGACTCCTAGCACCAACTCTGTACTATTATACACTGCAAACATTTCTAAGCCGAATCTCAATATTGTGTCAATTTATCTACCATTTGACTAGAACATTGAAAGGTATCAATATATACAAAATAAATAATAGTAAGAGGACGGTTATCAGGGAATAATAGGAAAAACTATGATGACTAACATTTACTAATGCTTAGTATATTACTGGTTCTGCTTTAAGTATCCTACATTTCTTAATATTCATAGCAAACCTAGCAGTGGATATTATTCTAGTCTCTACTATAAAGAAGAAAATGCTGCATGTTGCAAAGATGAAGGCACATCTCCGAGATTATAGCTGGCAAAAGTAGTAAAGCAAGACTTTGGATCCATAGATTCTGATGATATACATTCAGGTTCTTCATTCAAGACTATGTTGTTACTATTAGTGGTCAAAAGAAAGAGTAAATAAATATATGTTTGCAGTTGTTCTGTTTCTTCATTTTGTGATAGATGGCATTCATTAATTATTGAGATGTAAGTTGCTGAAAAGTAATTTAGAAAAATATGCTAACAATGATGGAAACATTGTGTAAGGAATTCAACATCCACAAGACCCATTTTAAACATTGGGCTGTGTTTCATAATCTTTTACAATATGATCTTCTGTTCTCATGTACGCAGTGAGTTTAGATAAGGATTTTGAAAGCTGGGCTGAAAACTCTTAGGTTTCCTGTTCTAAAGATGAGGAAGCTCCTGAATATCCACCTCAGGGAAGTGATGTGATCATAGCGGTACTTTAGAAAGATTGATTTTTCATTTACATGCCATATAGATTGAAATTAGTAAGCCATCCAATAGAAGAGGAAGCTGAAAGCCACTAATGACATTGCAGGCAGAAGCTGATAATGCCTGGGTTTGGAAGTTAACAGTGGGAACAGGAAGGTAAAAAGGGATATAGGAATTATGATGCAGGGAAGATGAAACTAACTTTGCAACTAATTTTGATGCTATCTCAGAGGTAGGATCAAGGATGAATGGGATTATAAAACAATTAAGAAAGCAAAGAAAGAATTAGAGATGTTTGTTCTGACATATCAGGCACTATTAACTTGGAGATATTCTTTATCTTTCTATATGATTTTTAATTACTGAAAATTTTTATCATGCATTTCCTAAGGAGTGGTTATATTCCAGTCACTTTTTTCAATGATGTATGTATATATGTGTGCATATATGTATGCGTGAATGTTATAATTGTGTATATCAAATATTTTGCCCCTTCCCTCAAGAAATTCATAATTTGGTAGTCAGTGGGTGGTTGGACATAAAATCAGAATGTAAAAAAAAAAATGTTTAGGAAGATTCTAGAGCTGCAATTTATAAGCATACTTTTCTTTTTAGTCAGGTAACAGAAAGAAGAGGCCAACAAAAAAGTGAATATAAGTGAAAAATCATGGTAAGAGTCAGCAGGTCTGAAAATATATGGCTAGAAAAATGGGATGGTACTTTTGTACAAATAATAAAGGCTCCTATTTCTCAGATGATGTAGCATTTCGGGGAGTACAGCCTAGCAAGTGATGCATATTTATGCACCCAGGGTAAGAACCTAGAACCATGTAAGAACCCAGAAGCTGTATGGTCAAACGTGGGAGCCCAGAAAAATCACATTTCTCCTTCCTTCCCTAGTACTTAAAACCTTTCCTTTTGAAATGTGCCCTCAAACTAAAGGTTATCATTGCTGCGATGTCCACCTTAGACCTAGTTGACATAAGCAAGTCACTCAGCATGAGGTGAAGAATTGGCAGTCTTATTTAGAACAATCAATGTGCGTGTGTTTGTTTCTCCTCCTCTGCAAACTTTAGATCAAACCTACAGATGAAAAGAACCTACAATTATAATCCAGGGATTAAGAAACTTGTAAAACTATGATAATGATTATGTATGACAGCTTAAATAAATTGCAAAAATAATTTAAAATGTTTATTTCCAAATATGATTTTAATAGCAATATGACATGGAAATGCATCAGTATTCTGCACATTTATTTCTGAACCTTAGAGTTATAGCATAATATACTTCATAGGCTCTCCAAATACTTTACAGTTACTAATTAGAGCTGAAATGTACAGTATTGAATTTCTTTACAATATTCATTTCCCAAAGGCCATAAACCAGCTCTCTTGGCCCAGTACCATTTATAAGGACATTTTTATGTGATCTGTAGTATTCTCTTTTAACTCTAGCAAATAAGGCACATTTGACTTTTGACAGCCATTAGAGATTTTCATCTCTAATGATTGTATGGAACAGAAATTTACATTCACTGCATTATTTTCAATCCAGTGCTTTTCCTTTTTTTGGTTTCGTAAAGTTAATTCCAGAGATGAAACTATATGTTTAGTTATATATTTACATAACACATGCATGTAATTTATGTAAATCATGTGTAAATTTTGAATCTTTGATTTTTTTTTCAAATTTCATACTGCAAAGAGAGATTGAAAAGCAGAAAGAACAGAGAGAAATTCCTTTACTGTTTAACAGGCCTCTGATTATTCATGTTTCTAGAACAGAGGTTTTATTGATTTCCTCATCAACACCTTTTTCTCTCTTATTTTCTCCTGCTGCCTGTTTGGCTTTTCAGATAATTCTCCCTTTGTGTACTACAAAATAAAATGAAGTTTCACCAAAGATATCTTCTTGAGTTTGAAATAATGTGAGTAATGGATTAATTAAAAAAAAAAACCACTCAGAAAAAAAGATTTTATAGCTATCATTTTTAAGTACAGGGGTGAAAACAAGTATCTCAACTAAAGGATTAAAATTTTTAAATCCAATTTTATTTAAATTAAATAATTTATAAATTTTATTTTATTTTTAAGGGCTGCAGCAGCAGTATATGGAAGTTCTCAGGCTAGGGGGTCAAAATCAGAGTTTCAGCTATGCCAAATTTGAGCCGCATCTGTGACGTACACCACAGCTCTTGGCAACTCTGGAACCTTAACCTACTGATCAGGGCCAGGGATTGAACCCATGTCCTCATGGATACTAGTCGGGATCATTACCGCTGAGCCACAACAGGAACTCCATAAATACAATTTTAAAAGATATCTTACAGTTTTGTTTAGTTCATAATGACTATTTCTCTAAATTTAATGCTGTCCTCAAATTATTAATATAATTCAATGAACAAAAGTAAAATAAATCTCACATTTTCATAAAATATATTTATGCTGATGTTCAACAAAGTCTTATTTTTTCTTATATTTTATTCGTACCCACATTCTCTCTCACAGGCCCAAACACACAAACACACACTCATTCATGCACTTATAAGCCTGTTTTTCTTGAATGCAAATAAAATGCTTATATTGCATAATAAATTCAGAAGTAAAATTATTCCCTGAATAAATGAAATTTGATACTGAATAGTTTACTGTCTTCTATCGTAAATAAAGAATGACTAATGTATACGTTCCAACAATTTGAAGAGATCATTTGGCAATTTATGCAAGCTTTGTAGTTCAAATATATGAAATGATACAGGCATCAATTTTTTCTTTATTTTCAGGGCACCAGAAGTCTCAATAATGGCCATCCACATTACCTGGGTATATATATCCTTTGTTTTCATTCCTTTGTAGATGTGCCATCCAGTCCCTATGGAGTGAAGATTATAGAGCTGTCGCAGACCACAGCCAAGGTTTCTTTCAGCAAGCCGGACTCCCATGGAGGTGTGCCTATTCATCACTATCAAGTGGACGTCAAAGAGGTGGCATCAGAAACCTGGAAAATAGTACGCTCCCATGGAGTTCAAAGTAAGTCAGTGATTTCAAAGAGCGTTGGTTAACTCCAGCTGATCTTCAATATACCTGTGTGATTAGCTTTTTATTTTCCTTCAAAATGTGTTTTTTATTTTTCTTTTAATAAGATAGGATGAGGAAGACATTTTCACTGTCTTTCTTGAGAATAGCTTTAATGGAGGAGAAAATTTCCATCTTTAGTAAAGATTTTTAAAATGTAGCAACATATCAAAGTTTAATTCCAGGGGAAAAAAGCTAGGATTTAAAATTTTGGTGTTGGAAAACAAATTGCTGACATGTTACATTTGATGGCTGAATATTATCAAATGTGTGCTTGGTTTTCATTTATTAAAAATATTTTATTCATAAGTAGGTGTGAAAACCACGCTATAAATGTAGATGTCTTGTATGTATTAATGAAGCCATCTATGAAAACTGACCTTGCATACTAAAATGTACTTCAAGTTTCTTTTGAAAATTCAAGTTTTTACTGCAAATCATGGCACTTTGTATAACAGAATTGGCGATTTCTGAGAAGTTAAAACAATTTATAACACTTACTCAGAATTTCATCCTGTTGTGGAAATGTGGTTTTTTCCTCCATTATTAGAAGAAACTAAATTAGAGAATAATAATAAATTATCAGAGTGGGCCTTTATCAGTTCCTCTAATGCAGGACCATAGAACTAACTGCATTAAGTAGTCCAAAAGGGTGGTACAGAATGATAAGCAAAGCATTGCTGCATATTGTTCCTCCTCTGCTGGCCCTGCCTTGACCCTCACATACATGGTTCTATAAAAGGAGTGAGCTCTTCTAAGAATTGTCCTAGTGGACAATGAAGACAGAACAGATACAGTCCTTCTAGGCTCACCTTTGTTGGCACCTGCATGTTCAGTTTGCCTAAGAGTAACTAGAGGTTTTTGATAGAACTGTTGGAAATGTGCTTAGTCAATAACCAACCATTTATCACATTCTTCAGATTAATGCCCCCAAACAGGTCAGCTCTTCTCATTTCTTCTAAAAATGAGAGATTTGGGATAGTTAATATTTTTGCGCATGTGCTATGTGGTTCAGGAGAGAAGATGTATAGAGACCATGCACAAAAAGAATGAGTGAGTGAGTTCAAGGACATATAAAATAAATAATTATTCTAAATGCAGGAATAATATTTTTAAGAGAGAGAAAACAAGAGAAGGTGAAAGGTAAGAAACATAAAGAGAAAATAAAGTATTTCTAACATTGCATAACACTCAGAATGGGTACTCAAACACAAACATGAAGAAATGTGAAGTCGGAAAATTATAGAATTTACACTTGGCAGAATGCTACTGCCTGCATTAGAGACAGAAGGTTAATAGATTTTCCCAAGACTTCTTACAAAATACCACAGAGAATTTATAATGGCCTTGGACTGTCCAAGTTATTCAAGTTCAAAACCTGATTTTGTACCCCATGCATACATCTCTCAGAAACAAATTTTCATGCTTATAACAGTGATATATAATAATAAAGAACATTTTTTAATTTACAATGAGAAATCACTGTCCCAGAAATGAGGCTTTCAGAGTCTACATGTGGTAAGTACATTCTTTACCTGTGTGCATTTTATGTAAGAAAGAAAATGTGAGTCAGAAATGCGTTTGGTGAGTCTCTAATGTCAGTAAGTGAAGTTACTCGAATATGGCATTTTATAGCTTCAGACTGGGACAGCTTAAAACTTGCTGATAAAACCAAACTACTTAATGTCCTGTGGCTGGTGTTTTCTCCCTTTTACATGAGGAAAATACCTGCACTAATAATTTTCTTTTTTCTTTTTCGTGGCTTACTCTTCTTTCACAGATATGTTAAAAAGTTCCTTGAATCAAGTTACAAACATGTAACAAAACCACTGCATAATCTCAACTCAGTATAGTACAAAGAATTTTTAATGCAATTTTTTGAACCTCATTTTCTGTTATATAACATCTTTAGCAGATACTATAGATTTGTGGTCATTTTCAAATACAAATACATTCAGCTAAATCCTATACAATTTAAAACTTAGGAAGTCCAATTTAGCACTCACATATTCTCTGAACCTCATACAGCTGGATCTTATCCTAGGGAGCTAAGAGTGGGGAGGTGGCGTGAACATCTTCTCCTGGGAAGAGGAAAGGATTCAAATACCTCTTATTTTTCTGGTTCTGTAATTCTTGTTGAGCTGTCCCTGCCACCTGTGTTCCCTGTGAGGCAGACATCTAAGTACCTCTCTCCTGGGGATGCATGGGTGGCATGCAAGCACACCAGAAAACTTTTTGGAGAGATAGTTTCCTCAGATAGAACATGGATCAGCTTGACCCCCTCATCCTTATCCTCGGTAGGTTTTGCTTTGAGTGTAACTATAGTCCACCAACTTTATGGATTATTCATCTGACCTGGGGAAAAGTTCTACATCTTTATTAAGCTGAAATATAAGAGCCTAAACTGCCTCGCAGCTTTCCACTTTCAGAAGACAGATTAATGTTCTATAAAAACAAGAATTCCAAATGGGAATGGAAATTCCAGAACCCCTCCACCCCCACCTTTTGCTGACACATCCAATGGATCTCTTCAGCATTTGCCCTATCCTCACCTGCCTCAGCAGGTGGAGGGCACATAACTCCAATGATAGGATATTTGTCTCCCTGTAGTCTTCTGCTTTTACAGAGTGGAAGGTCGTAAGCGGGGGAGGTGTGTACTGCAACTAAGGTTCCAGAGCCAGTTCAGCCTCTTCTTATTCAGCTCTGCAGGGGATACCTAACATTTTCTCATGTGTTTAGTATTTGCCATTGCTTTCTTCTCTTTATGAACTATCCCAGTTGGAAATTCCAAGACAACAGAGGCAAGGCCATTCATTTTCCACACAACTTCTTGTTGCTAGACTGGTGCTGTTCTTCCTCCTGGTGATTAAATGCACATCAGTAATCTGATTTGTTTAATGTTGAATTTATACTTTATATCTCAAATGACGAGGTGATCTCATTTTGTGTATAAAAACTCAAGTGTTCCATCAAGTAGCCCTAATGTTTGAATAATAGGCATGAATATAAATGTGGAACTAAGAAAAACATAAATGCCAGGACACAACCCCATTGGGACCAGTCCTAATAATCTAGAATATGTGTGTCTGGCATTTGCTCTATCCTTAGCAAAGAGATGTACTATTTTTGTAAAGACGTAGTAAAGATATTTATCAGAATAACAAATGATTTATCCTGATAGAAATATGAAATGTGGAATGTATAATCATGGTTATATTTACTGTAAGATTTACAGTAATAATTTATTGTTTAGAGTATATAACATTGTTTAGACTTAAACTTCCTACCTTAAGCACATATATTTTCACTGAGTCACTACTTTCTTTTAAAAGTGATACTTTAACTTGGCTCATATTTTTCCCACTAGACAACCTTAAGTCCTTTAAACAATGCCTAGAATTACTTTTTTACTCTGGCCAACCTCTGGTGTGCTCTCACAGTCACTCCTTCCAGTTCTTTCACACTAAAATTCTGTCTTCCCCCAGAATTAGTGGCCAGCAGGAAACAACTTATTTCTTATAATATTTTATATTTTAATATATCATATTTCTTCCTTGCTTTCTCCCTTTCTTTCTTTTTTTTCCTTTCTTTCTTCCTTCCTTCCTTCCTTCCTTCCTTTCTTTCTTTCCTTCCTTCTTTCTTTCTCTCTCTCTCCTTCCTTCCTTCCTTCCTCCCCTCCCTCCCTTCCTCTCTCTCTCTCTCTCTTTCTTTCTTTCTTTCTTCTTTTTAGGGCTGCCCCTGTGGCATGTGGAAGTTCTAGGCTAGGGGTCCAATTGGAGCTGCAGCTGCCATCCTATGCTACAGCCATAGCAATGCTGTGGGATCCAAGCCACATTTGTGACTTACACCACAGCACGTGGCAACAACAGATCCTTAACCCACTGAACAAGGCCAGGGAGTGAACCCATGTCTAACTAGTCAAGTTCGTTACCACTGAGTCATGATGGAAACTCCTAATGTATCATATTTCTTATATTTTAAATCTCTAACTCATTTTCTCTCTTAGCTTGTAAATTCCATGGTGGAACTAGTATGCCCATTCATTTCAGTATTTCAAATGCCAAAAGTATATGAGAGTAGAGGGAATGATGAAATTTGGTACAAGTGGAAGAATGGAAAGGATTATTTTATAGCACCTTATGACTGAGTCTTTATAACGCAAATTTGTTTTATATCCCCCTTTCAATACATATGTGACCACAGAAACAACCAGGTGTTTTTTAGGGATCGACCTCTTTGAAAAGAGAGGGATGGAACAAAATGGGGAAAATGGGTAAATACACTGCAAAGCAGACTCCACAAAACCTCAGATCACAAAGCCCGACTGGATGAGGAACTCTCGATAGAACACTGTCCGTTTTGGATGGACCAACCCTTACGACAGATTGTTATTGTGCAGCATGACCATATACGTTGTGGGTCAGTAGCCAGGTCCTGATGGGCAGCTCCATTACGTGGCCACATGGTCCATCATGATCCTCTAGTCAGTCACTTCTTCTTACTCAGTGGCATGTCAGGAGTTATTTTTTAAAAGTATATAATTCTGCACTGAATATAGTATTATTTTCTCATGAAACCAGGGGACTTCATTATGATTCTCCCCTAGGGATGACCACAAATTTCATACATTTCTTCCCATCTCTAATGTATCGAACAGTATTAGGCTCACTGAATCAATCATAAAGCCAAGTGGCAAGGCTGCTTGAACCATACCCCTGCTTTCTCCTTTACTCAGTTGCAAGCTTCTCTGGGTACAAGCTTGTCAGAGTACAACTCTGTTAGAGACACCTCTCTGCACCTGAGGCTCACCCTAATCCTCTGCTGACTGAATTATTCCCAAATGGGATCTTAGCTGAAATCTCCATATTTATCATGTTTAGTATGTATCTACTTTAAATAAAATCCAATAAGCTGATCTAATCTTATAGACCTCAAAATCTTGGTAAAATTTGAATTGTGAGATATAATAAACTCAGCAATGCATGTATCTATGTATAGTTATGAATATGTATATACACAAACCTCAGAATTTATGATCTTCATTCATTGGAGTTCCTGTTGTGGCTCAGTAGGTTAAGACTCCTTCATAGTGTCCGTGAGGATGCAGGTTCAATCCCTGGCCTCACTCAGTGGGTTAAGGATCCTGGCATTGCCACAAGCTGCAGCATATGTCACAGATGCAACTCAGGTCTGGTGTTGCTGTGGCTGTGGCATTGGCTGGCAGCTGCAGCTTCTATTTGACCACTAGCCCAGGAGCTTCTATAAGCTGCAGGTGCTGCTATAAAAAGAAAGGAAAGAAAAAACTATTAAAAATTATCTTCATTTATTTAGCACTATTTTTCATTTTTTGTTGCAACATCTGCTTATTAAATAAATCTTCAAAACCCATTTAAACATACTGTTTTTCTCCTCAAGATGTCTTACAGAATATTTTCCAAGCCATCTATTACCTGATTCAAAAAACAAAATAGTATACATGAATAAGTGAGCAAATCCCCATCTAGGACATGAAGATTTGTTGATTATGTATTATGTTTTCAGTGAAACTGCTCTTAAAATTTATTCATTTCACCTCACACTCCATGTAGATAGTCCTCTAGAATGGCAATGTTCTTCCTTGCTGAGGCAAAATATCAGTGATCAGGCAGTTAAGATTTCATTAAAGATAGCTAACATTTTTGTCTTAGCTACGGGTACTACAACAAAATGTCTTAGGTTGGGTGGCTTAAACAACAGGTACTGAAGACTGGGATATCCAAGATCAAGGTGCCATATGATTTAATTCCTGTGAGGACTCTATTTCTGGCCTGCCAGTGGCCTCTTTCTCACCATGTCCTGACAGGGGAGAGGCAGGGAGAGGGAGAAGGAGAGGGAAAGGAGAGATAGAGATGGGGTGTGGAGGGGTGGGTGGAAAGCATGCGGAGTACTGAGATTTCCAGTCCTCTTCCTATAAGAACACTAATCTCATCATGGGACTCCACCCTCATGACCTCATCTAAACCTTGTTATCTCCCAAAGGCTCCACCTCCAAAGGGGTGGAGTCACATGAGGGCTTCAACATATAAAGTTGGGGTGGGGTGGGGGTGGCACACAGTTCCATCCCAAATATTCATTCTATCGCAGTCACTGTGTTAAATGAAAATAAATTTTGTCAATAGACTTTGAATAAAAACTGAAAACAAATTGGGAGGATCAATATCCTCTGTTTAGGAATTCCCGTCGTGACTCAGTGGTTAATGAATCCAACTAGGAACTATGAGGTTGCAGGTTCAATCCCTGGTCTCACTCAGTGGGTTAAGGATCCAGCGTTGCCATGAGCTTTGGTGTAGGTCTCAGACACAGCTCGGATCTGGCGTTGCTGGGGCCCTGGTGAAGGGCGGTAGCTACAGCTCCGATTAGACCCCTAGCCTGGGAACTTCCACATGCCGTGGGTGTGGCCCTAGAAAATACAAAAAGACAAAAAGACAAAAGAAAAAAAAACGAAACAAAAACAAAAATCCTGTGTTTACAGAGGATGAAGCTGAGAGCAATCAATATAAAGAAAAAAAGTGAGACTAAAAAGTGTACTGTCTTTTCCCTAAGGTCATGTGGGTAAATAATAATGAAACAAAAAAATTCAAACCCAGATAGGAAATATGATTCCGTAGTCTATACTATTAACTGCTAAGGACATTTTTATTCAGTTAAGAGTTGAGAAAGTGGGTCACAAATTAATGCCTTTGGCGTATGAATAAGACCCAGATATATATGTGTATATACATACACACACACTCACACATATTTATGAAGTGTATGTGTATGTGTAATTGTGTGTATGTATGCCACTGTTATAACGTGTTTTAGATAGCTAGTGGGAGGGAGTTGTGTAGAGAATTTGGGGGTAATTTACCTAAAAGAGTTAAATATGAATTAGAAAGGCAGATATTTTAAACATGTTTGTTTATTCCAACCCACATATTGATAGTTGACTAGAATTTTAGCATGACAGTAAAGTCCAGGAAATATATGATATATGTTATGTGTATGTGAGTTTTGTGATTATATGATGCATATGATTATATGATTTCAAAAGGATCTCAACTGACAGAAAAATAATTACATAGTAGCTTCTTTCTATAGGTCTTCAGTGCATTTCAAAGGCATAAGAATCAGGGTAATTTACCATAATGGAGCTAAAGAATGAGGCTTAAGTACACACTCTCTGGTGTAGCTTGATTTAAGGGTGAAAGTTAGATAATCTGGAACAGCAAACAAACTTCAGAGACAATGAGAATCTCAGAAATTGTTGCAACTTCATAATTGTCTGTATGTACCTATACTGGAGAGAAGATACATAGCTTTCATTCATTTCTCAGAAGATCCTCTTAATGTTTTTATTTCAACTTTGTTTTCAAATTAGAGTTTAGCTGAGTGTACAATTCAAGCTGGATAGTTACTTTCCTTTGGTAACCTATTTTACCAAAATCTATTTTACTCTCTTCTGGTTTGCATTGTAATGTTTTGAAGTCTGCTATTATAAATATTACATGTCTTAATGTAATGTAACTTATTATAAATATTACATGTCTTAATGTGGATTTCTGTGTTTGTTCTGCTTGGGGTTGATTTTGATTTCTGAATCTGAAAATCTGTATCTTTCATTAGTTTGGGAAAATGTTATATCATTCTTTTTTTGAAAATTGTATCTTTTCCCATTCTCTCTATTCTTTTATTCTGAAAAATCTAAATTATATGCTAAACTTGTTACTTGGGATCTTAGAATATTATAGCTCTTTATTATGTTTCATTCTTTTATTATGTTATTTAGATCTGTCTACTACATCACTAATTCTTTGTTCACTTATGTTTAATGTGCCATCCACTCTCTCTATTCAGTTTTTAATTCAATGATCATGCTTTTAATTTACATGAAATCTACTAGTTCATTGGATTGTTTCAGCAGATTCTTACTCATAATGGCCTATTTACTAGAATATTGTATGGCTTTAAGTTGTGATCTCATATCTTGCTTATTTTATTTACTGGGAATCATGCAAGGGCTTGGTTTTGGGTATATCCTTCCACAGAAAATATTCCTTTGCCTCTGGTAGTTGCCCTTTTTAGCATTACAAAGCTGGAAGCACCAGAGCACCCTAAATTCATTCCTCAAGTTGAGATATTCTATGAGAGTACTATGATAGCATGTTTGTAGATACTGATTTTCAAATTAATATTTGTTACCACGCTCCCCTACCTCTCCCTCCCCACCCCCCCACCTTCAAACTAGAATTTAGTTCAAGGCCAAATAAGATAATTTTTAGTTGCCTGTAGTCTTCTGCAAGTGTGTGTTTTGTTGCTCGGGCTTTTAGCTCTATCCAAGAACTTAAAGGTTGCAGGCTCCATGCAGCGATCTCAGCCTCCAATCACCCTCTTGTATCTTCTTTCCTTAGTGATGTCCAAACCCAGTCTGTGTGAAAATTCTCCGTTGTATGAGTACCAGTGATGTTTTCAATAAGACTGCAGTAATTGATAGAAATGCAGTTCCATGACTGTACCTCTAGCTTCATATATCCACATCCACTTCATTTTTGAGGGTTTAGAGTTAATCTGTTTTCTCTGTGGAAAATATGTACATTTAAACATATTTTTTAAATGGTATGTATAATCTGTAATTGTACATATAAAACTTGATTTTTCTGAGTATGTAGATAACCCTATGCTGAAAATCTGGAAATATATTTTAAAGCATACATATATTTTTGAAGAGTGAAAAAATGTATATTTTATGTATTTGTTTATAATTTGTGTTCATCTTAAAATTTAAGAGATTTTTATAAACATAATTATACTCAGTGCCTTTGAGGCATTTGTTAGATGATAGATTTGTGTTCCCCTATGAAAAGGCAGATGCATATGGTCATGAGTATTTCAGCTACAACTTTTTTTTTCTTGTTCTCAGGGTGACTTCATTTTTTCTAATTTATGTTAGTATAGTGGATGTTTAGTTACTTTTACTTGCTCATAAACATATATAATTTGTTATATACTATTCATGTATCTGCTTCTAATTGCTGATATCATGATCTGGAAATAAATATCAGCTCTTGCTTGACTATAAAGCCATTCAGCAGGAAAATTTTAGCATAGGTTTTTCCTGTTACTAGATTCTGATTCTAAATGACTACTAATTATTTCCTATGAATTTCATTTGTTCACTCTGCACCTGGTCCTAAACTTAGGGGGCAACTGAAGCCTAGACCTATGATTATGTTCTTTTTCAAGGCTTAGCTGAAGCCTTACTGTTCATCCTAAACACTGATGTGACATAAAAGTATTTTCAAGACATGGAACAAATCAGATATATCAAAAGCTTGAAATATTTGAATACAGAATATGAGTCACTCTGACATTTAATTTTGAGTGAAAACATGTATCACAGGTATAGCAAGACTTTTTGGGAGGGCTACATGACATATTCATTATCATATCATTTAACACTTTGTAAGTGTGCTCTATACACCTCATTGGGCACAAATGAAGAGAAAATAATAATCATGCAGGAAAGCTACTCATTTTTCAGTCTTCAAACTCAAAATTAAATTTAGTATTTTAAAATATCAAGTTCTTTTTAGCAGAGCATGAAAGAGTTTTCTCAAATAGCATAATCAATTTCTTACGATTTGTGAAATGTTTAGCCAGCTAGAATCATACATAGAAGTCCTTCCAATGTCAACAAAAATTATTATATACTCTACTTTATTTATATACTCTAAGCTGATAATAGAATTTCCTTTCTTCTTGAAAATAAGGGAGATAATCTTTCTTTGAAAATAAGAACATTTTCTAAATAAAATGTCATTGGAAACTCTTATTTTAGCAAATTTTTGCCATTTTCACTAATTAAGTGATGGAATAATTGACTACAATTTGGGAATAAATATACAGTTGGATTTTTCAGTCCTTCATTGAATAGTTCCACTGAACCTTTGCTGTGGTTTTGCAGGATGCAATTTCAGTATGTATATTTAAATTTATAGATGATAATTTTAACATTATAGTATTTAGTTTGTAAAAACTATGAAGTTAAGATTATGTGCAGGCTTTGGTATTACATATAATTCAAAACTTTTCATCCAGATTTTAATTTTAGCAAAAGATCTCATTTATTACAATTTGAAAGAAAAATCAATTTATATGGTAGCAAAGGCAATTTTCATTTTTTTGTTAAAGTAACATTCAATAAGCAACTTTTACAAGGTTACTTTGAAGTTTGTGTTTGGATTTATAAAATATATGTCTGTATCCAATAGATCAGCACACTAATTTTGAATAGAAGCATACATTCATATAGACTGAAGATTGCTACTATTTTGCCCTAATTTTTTCATTTAAACATTTATATTTTTCAATATATCTATAAATTTTAAAATCTATAAAGTTTTCATTCTCTGATTGTTTCTTATTTCATGACTACATTATATTCTCTCTCTGATAATTATAATGACAGTCTTTTTTCAAAGTTTTTTCTGCTCTCCGATTTTTTTTCCCCTAGGTTTATTTTGTTACTGTTATTTTTATTGATTTTATTCTCTGTCATTCTCATTGGAAATTTTCCTCAAGTATTTGGTGATCCTTATTTGGATGTGAGAAGAAAAGAGCAGTGGGTTCTGTTTGCAAATGCAGGGCTTCTCACGCCATGTGGTCAAATGGGTTTATAACTTCCCCGTCAACAATGGTTTGCAAAATGTCAGCAGTGTGTGGGTATCTTTTTGAAGCTTTTTAGTTATTTTCAACATACTAGGCTCTCAGGGCTCTGTGGAAAAGGAGTTTGTGTCAAATGGTACCCTGCAAATTTTTGTCCAGCTCATCAGCTCCACACTCTCTCACATTTATAACCTCACAGTCCAGTTTATCCAGATCATAGACTTTCCATATTCTGTTTAGATGAGAGAGAGGAATTCATCTTCCCTTCAATCTGAGAAGAGAACAGGAGAGTACAGTTGTTTAATGTTTGTTGATTATCTTTTTTGTCGTTGTTGTTCCCATGTTTTGGACTTAGAATTTCTGAGATTTTCCTGAGTTCTGCAGGTCTAATCAATTTACCTCCACTTGCTACCTCATCATTGCATACAGATATTTATTAATTTTTATGTAATAACATATTTTTATATTTGAGCTTTTTCAATTTTTTGAAGCACAGACAATATTAAATAAAATAATATATTAATATATTGATGGCTATAATATTGACAGCTACTTTTAGAAAAATGAGCATGTCAGTATTTCTTAGTAATGATTAGTACCTAAGCTTAATTCCCTGCTTTGTTGTATGGCTTGTGAGGATAAAACATTCACATTTATCTTGGAAACTGGCTGAGCCCATATGCATGCTCACTGGAAATTATAAATGTGAATTTAAGCTTCAAAACTTGACAGTTTTTCCCAACAAAGGTGATTGAATATGGACATAGAGTAGGGTTGCTTATATTATATAATATGGAACTATAAGAATAGCTATTTGCATATATTATGAGGTACATGGTACCCATTGAAATTACTCATTAGGAGCTCTGCCAGTTGGGAGATTACCTTTACATTACATAAAAGGACCATTTACAATCCACAGGGTAATTTAATCTAACCAGTTCTACACTGGGAAGCATGCTATTTTATATTTACCTCAAATTTTTATTTAAAAATCAACTCATTATTGCAATAGATTTCAGTTTATGCAACAGCGCCTGGATTCTTCATTGGGAATTGAGGAAGATATTTTATATGTACAGTGCTATGTCTATAAATAGAATACATAGCAATGTAAGAGGCCGTTTTTCTATTAAATTGTCAATTTTTAATGAATGTATACCAGATATATCGTCTTTTAATCTGAATTATAAAACTCAAAAAGAAAGTAATTATTAGTGGAAATATTTTCTTTTTCTTTCCTTTTTTTTTTTTTTTTGTCTTTTTAGGGCCACACCCATGGCACATGGAGGTTCAAAGGCTAGGGTCAAATCAGAGCTATAGCAGCCTCCCTACACCACAGCTCACAGCAACACCAGATCAATGAGCGAGGCCAGGAATTCATGGATGCTAGTCAGATTTGTTTCTGCTGAGCTACAACAGGGACTCCAGTGGAAACATTTTCTTGAAGTTTTTGCCTATAAATGTTTCTTCCACAATCATTGAGTATGAAACCTTTTTGCTTTTGCTAGTGTTTAAAAAGGAGTCCAGGGAGTTCCCATCGTGGCGCAGTGGTTAACAAATCCAACTAGGAACCATGAGGTTGCAGGTTCCGTCCCTGCCCTTGCTCAGTGGGTTAACGATCCTGCGTTGCCCTGAGCTGTGGTGTAGGTTGCAGACACGGCTCGGATCCCGCGTTGCTGTGGCTCTGGTGTAGGCCGGCGGCTACAGCTCTGATTAGACCCCTAGCCTGGTAACCTCCCTATGCAGCGGGAGGGCTCAAGAAATAGCAAAAAAAAAAAAAAAAAAAAAAAAGGAGTCCAGAGATTATTTAAAATATGGAGTAAAAATAATGAAAATGAGCATCATGATTCTACTAAAGTTAGAGTAAACCCATACAAATATTTCTTCAAACATGTTTTGTCATATAATGATTTTATACAAATTGTGAGTTTGCTACATTTGTGGGAAAGTTTTATGTTGTTTTATAGTGTCAATAAAAATTAAATAATAATGTTTTATGCTATTTAAAAACTGCCTTTTAAATTTTTTTTGGAAATTCATTTCAGAAGATATCGCTGTATAATGTATAATATTATCAAATTTGAGGTTTTTTCTCTCTCCACTCCTTTCAGACCACACACACAATTGTTTAACTTTAAAAACAAATATCCTTTTTTTCTCTTTTTCTCTTACCTTTGCATTTATCCTTTAGTGTGTGTTCTCAAAACACATATTGTATACATTTTAATTTGTTTTGTGATATATTAGCATGTGTATTTTGTAAACAATCAGTAAAGGAGTCATGTGGTCCGATGATATGAATCTGTGAAAGCTATTCCATGTTTGAAATGCTGTAATATACAATTTTCCAACAAACGTCTTTGGTTACCAATTGTGATGAAATGAGTCTAAAAGGGTCTTTTGGTTTGTATGCTTATTTTTAAAAATAATCTTGTAGTCTCCAAATAGCTAAAGTTATTGCAGCATCATTTCAAATTACATTTTTAAGATTTTTATTCCTGTGTTTCTTTTAATCCATGCTACTTACAGTTGCCTGAGTGAAACTGGATTTCCTTCTACATATCATACTAGTCAACTTCGCAATGTTAGAAACAATTTAAAGTAATCATTATTGCCACGTCTTGGCTATTGCGAATAGTGCTGCAATGAACACGTGGATGTATATGTCTCTTTTAAGGAAAGTTTTGTCTGGATGTGTACGTGTATGTTTGACTGGGTCACCATGCTGTATAGTAGGAAAAAAAATCATTATATAGCATTAGCTCTAAATTGCTACAAATTTTTAAAAATTTAATGTTCCAATTTTTTGAGATTAACTACGAGAAATTTTTTATGATTATACTATTTCCAACATAAATATGGCTGAAGAAAAATAGCTACTATTTCTAAATTGCTATATTTCACATGGTGAAAGGTTAAAGAGAAACCGGCTGCAAAAGTAATTTGTCTATGTTAAATGGCAGTGAAATAAACTCTTATGAATTGCAAAAAAAAGATAAAAACATAACTCACATAATTTCATATTTAAGTTAAAGGAAATCTTCTAATTTGCATGTGGTGGAAAGAATGCTGTATCTTAAAAATTCAAGACAAGAATATCTTGGACTGTTTCCATCTTGTCCAAAAAAAGAACCTGAACTAAATTAGAAATTTATATATAATTATAATCTTAATGAATTTAAACTGTATATAACAAAGTATACAGGAAACTAAGTAAGCCAAGAGGAAAATTGCAAATAGCAGTCTTAAATTACTTGTCTGCTGGAAACTTCACCACATACATCAAGATGAAGACACAAATTCATCTAAAATTATGTATTCAACCACTTCTCTGATATAATGATAAAACTTTTATGCAAATAAGTTTTTTAATTTTTTCAGCAAAATTAGTGAGCTTTTCTGTGTAGTTGTAACTTTATGAGTCACAGAAATAAATGGTATGAAGTAATTAATTTATATAGGAAAGATGTTTATGAAGAGTGAGAAAATAAATATGAATATTTCACTAGTGTTTTATAGGAATTTAATCCTCAGGAGGAAGAAAGTATGCATAGTTCCTAGAAACTTAAAAAATAAAATAAAACTCTGTAGTTCACTTGTGGCACAGCAGGTTAGGGGAATCCAGAGCAGGTTGGATCCCTGACCCCAGAAACTTCTGTATGCTGTGGGCATGCCCTCCCCCCAGATAAGAAGAACACATCTCACTGATCAAACATGCATTTTTCCAGAGACTTTAAAAGTCAGTGTAAATATAGTTTTTGCTGGAATAGAGCTTAGAACTTCTTAATTCCAGTGAGGAAGCACTGTGGGCAGACTGTCATTATTTGGATAGTGAATTTAACTGATAGGGAAATTGAGAAGACATATTTAAATTTTGTTTCCCTGAAATTTTGGAAATCATGATAATAATATTCACTGTAGTAAAAATTATTTGATTTTATGATTAAAGTTCATTATTATGAACAAGATTTATCTATTATTATATGTATAAATATACTCCTAGCTTAAAGAGCGAGTATAAAGCTTCTCCTTTATACACTAAATGGCTCAAGATTCTCTCATGAGAAAGGTTTCAATGCCTTCTTCAATAATGCCATGCCATGAGGGGAGGTGAACACGTTGGACTGGCAGGAGGAGAAGTGACTTCGGAGACTGGCACCACTGTGCTTCTCAGCTCTTTAATATCATATATGGACCATGGAGAGAACCATTCTAACTTTTTCTGACCATTGCTATCTCATATGCTCCTTCTTTTTCTACACGTTAAGATCTGATTAACATTTTAAACTAATAGCATGTTGCTTTGATTTTTGTTACTTTCCTTTTAAAAAATCACTATGGCATACAGAAGTGATATTTTAAAAAGATTCTCATATTTCAAGAAGTAAAAGATCAGCCATTAAGGGGCGTAAAGGTAAGCTGAAAATAATTCCAATTCTCTAATCAAATGATATTAATTAGGATTCCAATAATCACATTTAACAAATGATTGATAATACTAAGTATGCATATAGGTTTATGCAAATATATATTTATGTGTGTGTGCTTCATTTTCTTCTTCACCTCATAACATTCCCCTAAATAAACACTGGACATGTCAAAACCAGTCCAGTCAAATATACATTCTCCTGTCTTCTAGCCATGCTTGAGTTTTTGCTACTCCTTCCACTCCTTTTTATCCACCCTTCAAGACCCAATATAAATTTGAGCTTCTTTGTAAAAATTTATATGATTATATTTTAGTAGAAATATTTACATTATTCTGCAACTCTTTAGTAAATATTGCTTTTACTAGTCTTCACCAGCTTCTCACATCATAATATAAGTATTAAGAATGGGAGAATTCCCATCATGGCTCAGTGGGTTATGAACCCAAGTATTATCCCTGAGGATGTGGGTTCAATCCATGGCCTCGCTCAGTGGGTTAAGGATCTAGCATTACTGTAAGCTGTGGTTAGGTTGCAGACATGGCTGGGATCTGGTATTGCTGTGGTGTAGGCCAGCAGCTGTGGCGTAGGCCAGCAGCTGCAGTTCCAATTGGACCCCTAGCCTGGGAACTTCCATATGCCACAAGTGCAGCCCTAAAAAGGCCAAAAAAAATTATTAAGACCTGAGTCGTATCTCTCCATCTTTTCTGTACATCTGAGAATCTGTGTACCATATTGTATAGACCTGAGATAAATTAATGCATCACTTAATTAGTAAGTCTGTTTATGTTCAAATAAAATCGTGTTATTAACTATTTCCAAACATTTGTGAATTATCATCTGAACAAGCTAAATTAAATAAAACTGTCTAAGCAAGTTGGTCATTTTCTTCTTTCTTTGGAGTTTCCAGAGATTCCACAAGCTTTTCTGGGAACTAATGCAATGCAATTATCTGCCACATAAAACCAAATTCTATTTATATGAATAAGCCTCCTACTAAGATATTTAAAATATATATTATAACATTTAAAAGTATTGTAAATCTAAACCTAAACAGACTATTTAGAAAATAGAGCTAGCTGTTGATCTTCCCCTAAAATAGTCTTAATCACTCTTATTTCCCCCCTACTATTCATATTCAAATGTATCATTCATCTACTGTATGACATGGGCTGCTGCTACTGGATCACTTAAAATTAAAGGATGGGAAGAAGCTCCTTAGGTGATAGATCATGTCTGTGCAATTCTGGTGATTAGGATAGGTCAATGGACAGCTTATTTCTCACGTGACGGAAAAATGAATGTGCTTCATAAAGATGCTTCGCTTTGCAATTTTCTGCCAGAGGTCTTAATCCCCACAACTAGGTATGATTGTGACACAAGAATACATAGAACATTTTTTTAAATTGAAGCAGGTATATGTACAGTATAAGTTATGTAAGTATAACTTACACATATAACTTATACTGCATATATGTACATTATATAAATATATACAGTATAAGTTAAAGGTGTGCATTATAGTGATTCACAGATTTTAAAGGTTATACTCCATTTATATTTTTTATAAAACATTGGCTACATTCCCTGTGGTTTACAATATATCCTTATAGCTTGTTTTATATGTAGCAGTGTGTATGTCTTAATCCCCTACCTCTATATTTCCCCCTTCCGTCTACCCACTAATAACTACTAGTTTGTTCTCTATATCTGTAAGTCTGCTTCTTTTTTTCTTCTATTCACTTGTTTCTTAGATTCCTCTTATAAGTAATATCCTACAGTATACTTTCTCTGACTAATTCACTTATTATAATACCCTCCAAGTCTATTCATGTTGCTGCAAAAAAAAAATAATAATTTCAAAGTTTTATTGATGTTTAGTTGACTTTCAATGTTGTGATAATTTCTGCTGTACAACAAAGTGATTCAGTTATATATATATACACCCATCCATTCTTTTCAATTTTATTGATTTTTATGGCTGAGTAGTATTCTGTTGTGTATATATATGTACGCTTAGGTTTCTTCCATATCTTTGCAATTGTAAGTAATACTGCTATGAGTTTGGGGGTGCATGTATCTTTTTAAAATTAGTGTCTTTTTTTTTTTTTTCAGCTATAGATCCAGTATTGGAATTACTGGGTCCTATGGTAGTTCTATTTTTAGTTTTTGAGAAAAATCCAGTAATCAAAACACTGTCGTACTGACACAAAAAACAGACATATAGACCAACAGAACAGAATAGAAAACCTTGAAATAAACTTACACACTTACAGTAAATTAATCTATGACAAAGGAGGCAGGAATATACAATGGAGAAAAGATAGTCTCTTCAATAAGTGGCTCTGGAAAATTGGACAGCTACATGTAAAATAATAACATTAAAACACTCTCTAACATTATGTACAAAGATAAACTCAATATAGATTAAATACCTCAATGTAAAACCAAAATACTATAAAATTCCTAGAAGAAAACAGAGACACAACATTCTTTGACATAAACTTTAACAACATTTTTTGGGATCTGTCTCATAAAGGAAATAAAAACAAACAAATGAGACCTCATTAAACTGAAATGCTTTTGCATAGAAAAAGAAGCCATTCTGACTTACTTCACTCAGTATGAGAGTCTCTAGTTCCATCCATGTTGCTGTAAATGGCATTATTTTGTTCTTTTTTATGGCCGAGTAGTATTCCATTGTGTATATATACCACTTCTTCCTAATCCAATCGTCTGTCAATGGACATTTGGGTTGTTTCCATGTCTTGGCTATTGTGAATAGAGCTTCAATGAACATGTGGGTGCATGTGTCTTTTTTAAGGAAAGTTTTGTCCAGATATATGCCCAAGAGTATGTATAGATTTCTATGGTGCCTCCATACTGTTCTATGTATAGATTTCTAAGGTGCCTCCATACTGTTCTCCATAGTGGTTGTACCAGCTTACATTCCCACCACCAGTGCAGGAGGGTTCCCTTTTCTCCACACTCCCTCCAGCATTTGTTATTTGTGGACTTATTAATGATGGCCATTCTGACTGGTGTGAGGTAGTATCTTGTGGTAGTTTTGATTTGCATTTCTCTAATAATCAATGATGTTGAGAATTTTTTCATGTGCTTGTTGGCCATTTGTACATCTTCCTTGGAAAAATGTCTATTCAGGTATGAAAATAGAATGTGTACATGTATGTGTAACTGGATCACCATGCTGTACAGTAGGAAAAAAAATCGTATTGGGGAAATAACAAAAAATAAAAATTAAAAATAAAGGGAGTTCCTGTCGTGGAGCAGTGGTTAACGAATCTGACTAGGAACGATGAGGTTGCGGGTTCGGTCCCTGCCCTTGCTCAGTTGGTTGATGATCCGGCGTTGCCGTGAGCTGTGGTGTAGGTCGCAGACGCGGCTCGGATCCTGCGTTGCTGTGGCTCTGGCGTAGGCCTGTGACTCCAGCTCCGATTCGACCCCTAGCCTGGGAACCTCCATATGCCTTGGGAGCGGCCCAAGAAATAGCAACAACAACAACAACAACAACAACAACAACAAAGACCGAAAAAAAATAAATAAAAAAAATAAATAGATAAATAAAATGATAAAATTCAAAAAAAGAAAAACCATTGACAAAAAAAAAAAATGACGACATACTGAATGGGGGAAAATATTTGCGGATGACCTGATTGATGAGGAATTACTATCCAACATATAGAAATAGCTCATACAACTCAACATAAAAAGAACAAACAAGAATTCTGTGGCGGTTCAGTAGCTTAAGGATCTGGCATTGTCACTGCTCTGGCTCTGGTTATTACTGTGGTGCAGGTTTGATCCCTGGCCTGGGAACATCCACATGTCATGGTCATGGCCAAACAAACAAGCAACCTGATTAAAACATGTGCAAAATAACTGAATAGAAATTTTTCCAAAGAGAAAATGCACATGGCCAACAGGCATATGGAAAAATTCTCAACAACGCTAAACATCTGGGAAATCAGAACCACAAAGAGACATCATCTCACATCTGTCAGAATGGCTTTCATCAGAAAGAACACAAATAAATAAAAGTTTTTGAAGATGTAGTTAAAAGGGAACCCTCATATACTATCAATGGGAATGTAAATTGGTCCAGCTACTGTGGAAAGAACTTTACATTTGAGGTTCAAGGCGTGGGATCCTCTGTCCAGGGTAGCACTGTCTGGTCCTCCCATCTATAGGTGGATCCACTCATCCTATATTCTCTATCTTTCACTCCTTGCCTCAACCAATGATTCTTACTTAATCTTACAAATATATGTTCTATATTCGCTATTACTTAATGCTAAAATTATAAAAAAACAAATTAGTGAACACCTCACTCCCTTCATTTTATAAAATAGTAGCTTAGTAATGACTTCATCCATTATGACTTTATTATTTGGAGCAGGTTAATCATTCCCTCTGAAACATATATATACACACACATTCTAGTGAACATAAATGACTCCCTACTTGATCATCTTAATTGAAATAAAAATGCCCATTCATTTAGTATGACAAAAAATTGAATATACCAACTATATCTAGGGAGTATTTAGGTGATAGACATACAGCAATGCTAGAGATTTTAGGTGCTAGAAATACTACAGTGAACAGAACAGTAGTCTTTGTCATCATGGAGTTTATATTCTAATGGCAAAAGCCATATTTAGTAAATAACATAGTATAGTATAGTATGGTATATTATATTGTATAACATTTAATCTCTCTCTGTAGTATATTTGGTATAAAAAAAAAGACAATGATATAAAGTACAAAGAAAAATAAAACAAAGCAAGAAAATGGAAGGTGACTAGAGGTGGAAGTCCAGGGCACTTTTTGAAAGAGTGGTCAGGGCTGAGCTCTGAAGAGTCATGAATGAAAGCAAGGAGCCCTTTGTGCAGAGCTCTAAAGGAAGCAGGGAGTGATAACACAAAAATCTGGTGATGTCTGGCCAGGGCAGAAGTTAGTTAAAAGGCCATTCTGGCTGGAATGCATGATTAGACATTAGAATTAAATGAAGCCGTGATAGACAAATAGCCAAGGCCCAAATCCAGTGGGGCCCTGTAGACCTTGCATAGGATTTTGCATTTTATTCTTAATGATATGGGAAGTCTTTGAAAGTCCCATAAGTAATCTTTTTAAAGCAGTACTGGTGAGGTTATTTTTGGATTCTGGCATTACTAAAAGTCCCTGTGATTAAGGAAGAAACTTTCTCAAATTTTCCTTTATTACATGAAATAAAATTCTTGTGTTAAAAAAGTAAAACGTTTCCTTTTATTATATATTTTTAGCAAAGATATAGAACACAGTGTATTGTGCCACTTTATATAAATTTTTTCTTTTTCTAGAATAATTGGATATTTTTGTTCTATTTTTAAATCCCCAATTTTCATTAGATCTTAACATATTAACATTTGTTTCTCTGTTCTATGTTTTCTCAAATTACTCTTTAAAATATAAAGAGATACTTATTGTTATATTTTCTCCCTTTTTGATGGATTTTTTTTTTTTTTTTTAATTTTTAAATGGTATGATGAGGTGAGGTCTAACTTGCCATGATGTCTAAGTTTCTCTACCAACACACTGTGGAAATTCATTGATCTTATTTTGTACAAATAGGGCCAAATTCCCTTTCATAATACAAACACACAAACAGAAGTCATACTTTTGATGTGTTAATCCTTAATTTATAGAGTGACATTTTTTTTTCATTTATTAAATGACTAGTGGCAATGATAGGCCAATTACATTGTACAAAGTAGTGAGAGTAGGAGTTCCCGTCATGGAGCAGTGGTTAACGAATCCGACTAGAAACCATGAGGTTGCTGGTTCAATCCCTGGCCTTGCTTAACCGCTTAAGGACCCGGTGTTGCAGTGACTTGTGGTGTAGGTTGCAGACGCAGCTCAGATCCCCCGTTGCTGTGGCTGTGGCCTAGGCTGGTGGCTATAGCTCCGATTGGACCCCTAGCCTGGGAACCTCCATACGCTGCAGGAGCAGCCCTAGAAAACGCAAAAAGACAAAAAAGGATTTTATTTTCTGCCAGCTGAACTAAACCAGATAAATTCAATGAATACTTTTTGGATACCACATCCCATCAGCTATTTTCCCCATTTGTTTTATTATTCTTTGTGATGAATTTAAGATATAATTTCATTCTTTAAGTTGTAATTATGTAATACATTTTGAATTTTGTTTTTAAAATCCTTGAATTTGGCCTTCTCTTAAAAGATAGTAATTTTATTAAAACTAAACTTTGGTAGGCCTAAGTTAAAAAATACATTCAAAGGGAATCACTTTACAATATAAAATCATTATGCTGTATATTTTAAATTTATATGACTTCATTTGTCAATTATATCAATTTGGATGTTTAATTAAAAACTTAAGGGGAAAAAACATGTCAAGATAGCTTCAAAAAAATGTAGGTATTCAGATGGATCTGTCGAAAATGGATTAGTCTATTCCATCTTCTAAACTCCAGCAGCTTTAAATCTTAACAGTTTTAAGAGCACACCTGCACTTTTGCATAAATATCAAGTATTCAAATTCCTTTTAATAAAGAAATAGAAAAAAATTGTATAAAAGATACAGGTTCCACCTGCCTTTAATAATAAGCAGGTGGTTATTGCCATTATTTGCATTTTTAAAAGCTAATATACATTTTTTATCTCTAAATATGTAGGGAAATTATTACAAATTATCCTAAGTATATCAATCAAAATTAGCAATTCATTCCCCTTTATAATTTATTAAGCTTTACTAAACACAAATGAATTTTGCAAGAGAAGATTACATATATTTTTTATTTCTGACTTTATATGTTAATACAACAAATTAGATTGCATTACTTCTTCCAGAAATTCCAACATGATCTTCCACCAGATCAGTGTTTTTTTAAAAGAAACATTTTATTTTTCCTGTGTTGATGACTTACTATAGCTAGAATCACCTAAATCATGTTTTGGGGAAGGAAATATTTCATTATTTTTAAATTTTCTATCTGAAAATTTTTCACCTTTTCTATTTTACACATAACACACAATAAAAATAATACACACGGTATCAATTATACCATCTTAAAACTATTTTAAAATGTACAGTTTACTGTTCGGTTCATTGTGTATTTAAATATGTACATAGTGTTTTACAGCCATCAACACCAGCCACCTCTAAATTTTCAAATAGTAAAACAGAAACTATCTGTGAATTGCAGAATAACTCATTTACCCTTTCCCACAGCCCCTGGTATTCACCATTCTACTTTCTGTCTCTAAGATTTGGATACTCTAAGCACTTCATATTAAGAGTCCTTGTCATTAAGGACAAATTAAGTATTTGTATTTTTGTGACTGGCTTGTTTCATTTAGTGTAATGTCCTTAAGGTTCATCCACAGTATAGCATATTGCAGAATTTCCTTAATTTTTAAGGCAAATATATTTTTTTTCATTGATGTATTTATATTTGGCTTATCCATTCCTCTGTTGATGGACATTTGGGTTGCTTCCACATTTTAGCTACTATGAATAATGCTGCTATGAATACGAGCGAACCAATATCTCTTGGAGATCCTGCTTTCAGTTCTTTTGGGTGTTTACCCAGAACTGGAATTACTGGATTAAACGGCAATTTTACAATCAATTTTTTGAGGAATCTCCATTCAGTTTCTCACAGAAGCTGTACCCTTTTACATTTCACCAGCAATGCTCAGGGATGAAATTTCTTCACCTCCTCACGAATACTTGTTCGTTTCTTTCCTTTTCTTTTTTAAGTAGCCATCCTAATGGCTATAAGGTGGTATTTCATTGTGTTTTTGACTCTCATTTCCCTAATGATTAGTGATGTTACGCATCTTTTAATATGCCTTATTGACCATTTGTGTATCTTTTTTGAGAAATGTCTATGCAAGTCCTTTGCCCATTTTTGAATTGTATTGTTTGAAATTAAATTTCTTTGTATTTAAGTGTTAGGAGTTCTTTATGCATTCAATATTAATACATTATCAGACGCATGATTTGCAAATATTTTCTCCAGTTCTGTGATTGTCTTTTACTCTGTCAGTAGTGTCTTTTGTGAAATAAAAGTTGAAATTTTCACGAAGTTTTAAATTTTCTGTTTATCTATTCCTGTTTTATTACTTATACATTTTATGTCATATCTAAGACTTTTGGTGGCAAACCTAATGTTATAAAAATTCTTCCCTGTTTTCTTCTAAAACTTTTATAGCTTTAGATTTTAAATTTAGGCCTTCAATACATTTTGAATTAGTTTTTGCATATGGAGTTAGGTAAGCGAAGCCAGATCGAACCTGTGTCCTCACGGATACTAGTCAGATTTGTTTCTGCTGAGCCATGACGGGAAGTCCAAGAATAATTCTATTTTAATAGCATCAAGAGATTAAATATTTAGGAATTAACCAAGGAAGTAAATATATGGCTGTTATTGGTTTGAGGTAATTTCTATTTCTAATTTTTTGAGTGTTTCTGTTGAATTTTGAATGTTGAATTTTGTCAAATGCTTTTTCTGCATCAATTGAGATGATTATGTGTTTTTTTCTCTTCATTCTAAAATTGTGGCATATTATATTGATTAATTTTTGTGTGTGGAAACATTCTTGCATTCCAGAAATAAATTCTGCTGGGTCATTTTATACAGTCCTTTTAATGTGCTGCTGAATTTGATTTGCTAGCACTTTGTCGAGAATTTCTTCATTAATGTTTATAAAGAATAGTGGCCTGCAGTTTTATTTCGGTAGCATCTTTGTTTGATCTTGGCATCAGGTTAATGCTGGCCTCAGAATGAGTTAGGAAGTGTTTCTTCCTCTCAATTTTTAAAGAAAATTTACCAAAAAAAATTTGGTATCTATCATTCTTTAAATATTTGATAGAATTTCAGTGATGCCATGGAGTCCAGGATTTTTCCTTTGACGTGAAATTTTTGATTACTTACTCAACTATATCCCTAGCAATAGGTTTTCTCACATTTTCTATTACCTCACAATTTAGTCTTGGTAGATTTTGTGTTTCTAGGAATTTGTCCATCTCAACTAGGTTATCCAATTGGTTGGCATATAGTTGTTCACAGTACTCTGTTATCATCATTATTATTTCTGTAGAATCAATCATAACGTATCCACTTTAATTTTTTTTTTTTGTATTTTTAGGGCTGCATCCATGGCATATGGAGGTTCCCATGCTAGAGGATGAATCAGAGCTGTAGCTGCTGGCCTACGTCACAGCCATAGCAGCATGGGATCCCAGCCACGTCTGCAACCTACACCACAGCTCACAGCAATGCCGGATCCCTAACTCACTGAGCAAGGCCAAGGATCTAACCCACTAGTTCTCATGGATACTAGTCGGGTTCATTAACAATTGAGCCATGACGGGAACTCCCACTTTAATTTTTAATCTTAGTATTTGATTTTGTTTTGTTATAGTCTTTGTAGCTAAAGGTTTCTCAACTTTTGTTAATCTTTTTGAAGAACCAGTTTTTCATTGATATTCTGTCATTTTTCTGTTCCATCTTTCTATTCTATTTCTCTTTTCTAATCTTTATATTTTCCTTAATTCTGCTAGCTTCATTTAGTCAGTTCTATTTTGTTTTTTGTCTATTTGTTACTTTGCTTTTTTTTGGTGGAGGGGCACACCTGCAGCATATGGATGTTTCCTGACTAGGGGTCAAAAGGGAGCTGCAGCTGCCAACCTAAACCGCAGCCATAGCAGTGCCATATCCAAGCTGTGCCTGAAGTCTACACCACAGCTCATGGCAATGCTGGATACTTAACCCACTGAGCCAGGCCAGAGATTGAACCCTTATCCTCATGGATACTAGTCAGATTAGTAACCCACTGAGCCATAGTGGGAACTTCCAGTTCCTTTTTGTTGTAAAGGTAGGTTGTTGGTTTGAAATCTTTCTTGGTTTTGTTTTTGTTTGTTTTTAAGTAAACATTTATAGCTATAAGTTTCCTCCTTAGCTCTGCTTTTCCTGTGTTCCACAAGTTTTTGGTATATGGTGTTTTCATTTTCATTCATTTCTAAGTATTTTCTATTTTTATGATTTCTTCTTCATCAGCTGTTTCAGGACATGGTGTTTAATTTCCACTATTTTGTGTATTTTAGAGATTTTGTTGTGGTCATAGAAAGTACTTTTTATCATGTTTATCTTTTTAAATTTATTGAGTCTTAATTTGTGGCCTGACATATGACCTATCTTGAAAAATGCCCCTTGTGCTCTTAAGGATAATGTTTTGCTATTGTTTGGGGACAGTGTTCCATATCTGTCTGTTAGATCTAGTTGGTATTTTGTTAAGTCCTCTATTTCCTAACTTATCATCTGTCTGGTTATTTTATTATTGAAAGTATACTGAAGTCTCCAACTGTTACTGTAAATGATTTCTCTCTTCATTTCTGTCAAGTTTCGTTCCACGTATTATGGTCTTTCAGTGGTGTGCAAATGATAGTTATATCTTCTTGCTGAATTATAATTTTTATTAACGCACAATGTCCTTGTCTCTTGTAACATTTTTGGATTTAAAGTCTATATTTTCTGATATTAATATACCCATACCTACTCTCTTTTGGTTGTTATTTGCATGGATCACCTTTTTCCATTTTTTCATTTTCAACCCAGTCTCACTTTAGTCTTTGAATCTAAAATGAGTCTCTTATCTAGGTAGCTTACAGTTGGATAATATGATTTCAGTCATTATGCCTAGTCTGTCATTTGATTGGAGAGTTTGATCCACTAACATTTAAAATAATTACTAATAAAGAGGGAGTTTCATTTTGCTACTTTTTTCTATGTACCTTATAGCTTTTTTGGCCCTCATTTTCTGCATTGCTGTCTTCTTTTGTGCTTAGTCAATTTTTTTTTTTTAAGTGAGATGTGTAAATTATTTTCTCATTTCCTTTTGTTTATATCCCATAGTAATTTTCTAATTGGTTATAGTGGAATTCATTTCATATTCTAAAACTGTAGCATTCTGATTTGAATCCATACCACTCTAACCTCAGTAACGTACAAAAATCTGTTCCTTTACAGATCCATCCCTATTCTCTTGGTTGTTTATATCACAACTTTGCACCTTTATACACTGTGTTCCCAAACATGGATACATTAGTCTCTTAAATTACGTAGAAAACAAAATTTGGAGTATAGAACAAAGTTATAATAATGCTAGCTTTTAGAATAATATTTTTAATGTATTAGTCTTTTAATGTCAAAAAGAAACAGTGCACTTAAAAACCATTGCTACAGCAGGACTAGCTTTTATAATTGCCTATGTATTTATCTTTACTGAGATCTTTATTTGTTCATATGTCTGTAATTACTGTTTAGTGCCCTTTCATTTCACCTCACAGGACTCCCTTGAGCATTTTTGCAGGGTAAATTAAGTGGTAACAAACTTCCTCAGCTTTTGTTTACATGGATTGTCTTAATTTCCCCCACTTTTTTGAAAGACAAGTTTGCCAGATATAGGACAGATTTTTCCTTTAAGTGCTTTAAATAAATTGTTTCATTGTCTTTTGTTCTCTAGAGTTTGTGATGGGAAATATACTGATAAGTTTATTGAAGATCCTCTCTATGTGATGAGTCACTCCTTTCTTGCTGCTTTGATGATACTCTCCTTTCATTTTTCTCTTGAAAATTTGATTATAGGTGTCTTAGTATGGGATTCCTTGAGTTCATCTACCTTGATATTTATTGAGCTTCTTGAATGTTTATATTCAGAGCTTAAGTTTTCAGGTGTTATATCTTCAGTGTTCTCTCTGTCCCTGTCTCTCTCTTTTCTTTCTGGAACTCTTACAGTGTGCTGTTGGCCCACTGGTTGTGTCCTGTCCACTGGTCCCTTAGTCTTTGTTCAATCTTTCATTTTTCTCTTCCTCAGATTAAAGAATTTCCATTGTCCTATCTTTAAATTTTTAGATTCTTTCATATCTGCTTGTGAATACCTCTAATGAATCTTTCGTTGTGTTATTGCAGTTTTAAACTTCATAATTATGTCTTTATATCTTTTTAAGTTTTCTCTCTTTATTGGTATTTCCGTTTTGGTCTTACACTGTTTTTTTTTTTTTTTTTTTTTTACTTTGTCCACATCTTTATTTAGTTATTTAAGCATCTTTAACACAGTTGTTGCAAAGTGTTTGTCTAGTATATCTATCATGAGGTCTTTTTCAGGGAAGTTTCTGTTGATATCGTTTTTTTTTTTTCCTTTGGACCATGATTTCCTGTTTCTTTAATTTTTTTAATTACAAATGTAATTTTTTAATTACAATTTAGAAATTAAATTTTTTTTAAATTACAATGCCTTGTAACTTTATGTTAAAAACTGACATTTGAATCTAATCATGTGGTAACTCTAGAAATCAGATTCTTTCTTTTCCCCTGGGTTAACCTAACAATTTTTAGTATCATTACTCTTTATTGTTTTGATTTTTTAAAAATTACTATTTTAGTCTGTGTCTCTGCCAAGGATCAGACTAAGATGTAAATATAAGATCTTCTCAGGGTGCCCAGTTTTTTAAATCCCCAGAAAGTCATTTCAGCCAGAGGAGGAGGAGCAGCAGTTATGAGGGAGGTGCAACAACTATGGCTACGCACTTCTTTGCACTCTGTGATCCAAAGCCACAATCAAAGATCAGAGCAAGAGCCCAGATATTTGGAAGATGTGCTGATGTGCTGGTTTTTTACCCACCCTGGTTCCCACAAGCTCTGTGCAGGTTGCTCCAGGAATATGTGTAAGGTGCCTACTACTTGGTTGAGGTGGATATGGTGGCTGCTAACAGCTGAAATGACCAAAATTTACCATAATGTACTGTCCACGTCTTCCTTTGGAAGTTGCAAGCCTCTCATAGGCTCCAGAATTCTAAAATATTTACATCAAACAGATTCTTTCAGTACAGTTGTTGTCTAGGTGGGGAACCAGCTTCCTGGTGCTTCCTACTCTATCACCTTCCTAGACTCCTCCCTTAACATATGCATTTCTTAGTATTCGTTGAAATTTTCATTTGTAGACATTCTTTGTACTTTAAAGGTTAAGATTCAGAGTATTTTTTTAAAAAATTATGAGGGATTCCAATGGAATTGTTCAAGTGAGCATCCTCAGTTTGTATGATGTACTCATAAGAAAATGAATTATGCAAATGAAAGCTTAACCATATAATTATCTGCATTATAATTTAAATTTTCCAAAAACATATTTTTACATGGCCTAAGTCAAATAGTTTAATATGTTTTAAAATAGCTATATAGAAAATGATGTAATATTTTTAGAAAAGGCTGAAAATATTATTGGTAGATGAATTTTTGTCACTAGGCTTTTAGGGGTATGAAAATCCCTAAAATATGAATGGCAATCATTCATATTAATTTGAAATGCTTAAACAACAAGATACAGAAAGGAACACACATGTTCCCAAATACCTAGAGAAAATAAAATGTTTCTATGTCCTGAAATTCACTGGAAATAGCAAACTGTTAGAACTAGAGCAGATATCTGAGTTCACTGTAGAGAAAATTGTGGCCTCTACAAGAAATTTTGAGTACTAATGAGTTTAACAACATAGCATATACCATTCTTAAAAACAAGGAGAGAAAAAAAAAATAGAGAAACTGAAAACTATGGGGAAAAAAAAAATAAACTGCCCAGCTTGCATTTGGTGCATTAGTTCAGAACCTTACTCATATTCTAAGGGAATTTCTGGGCTGTCTTTATGGTTTGGTGTGTTGCATAATAGAGAACATAAATGATACAGCATGACAAGTTCATTCCTTTTTATTTGGAAATGTGGCTAAGAACCTTGAATGGGATCTATAAAACAAAATGTTTGATTTAGTATTAAAATGACAGAATAAACTGGCCAAAATGCACTGTAGGCAAAAGTAGCTGGTAAATGCCTCTTTTCTACAATAAAAGTCTTAAGAATCAGAACTCTTGATAATCATATAGTTTAATTTGACTTTGCTCTGAATTTCTCATTGTTGCGTCTTTCTGCGATTATGTGTCCCTATGAACTATAGGAAAAATTGCTGAGTTGTATCTATCTTATAGTGCTGGGAGTTTATGAAGATCATCAGCATGGATTCACATTGTTCATTCTAATGAGAATCCAGAAGCACACAATTAAGTAAAATATTCTGAGAAAGAGACTGTGCCCTTTAATAGCTTGACTTAAATCTTGAAAAGCGTATACAGAATTATCATTTTTATTAATTTGCCATTTTTCTTTTTCCATATAATTAATGTCTTTGGGAAGAAAGAATACATTTTCCTTACATTCAGGACTCTTTAGAATCCTGTTTACAAATGATTTTCTGTACAGGCCAGGATACAATTGTGAGACAATGCAAAGTTTAAGACAGAATCCAAGCTTTGCTACTTCTTGGCTAGTTAATTTTCTGAGCCTCCATTTATTTATCTATGAAATGGAGACTACATCCAAACTACTCTAAGTATTATGTGAAATACCATAAAATTGGATTTCAATATTAGATTTTTCGCTCAACAAATAGTCCTACTGGGGGAAGTAAAATGTACTTTAAATGTTTGGCAACACAGGAATAGAGTCAATAAATTAATGATAAAGGATAACAACAATAGATTTAGCAAATGTCCTTTCTGGGACAGTATTTTGAAAGTCATGTTTTATTTGACATATTTTTTTAAAATGTCAACTCAAAAACTCTTTATTAAATTCTTATTCTGCATTGAAAATATATAAGCTCTGTAAGGGCTGAAGACAGTATATATGTCATGTGTGATATATGTTCTGCTCATAAGATTGTTACGACTAAAAGCTTCTTGTAATAAAACATCCAAATACAAAAACTGGAGTCATAATCAATAACAGAAAAAATATGTATAGGAGTTCCCCGGTGGTTCAGAGGGTTAAGGATCCGGTATTGTCACTGCCGTGGCTTGGGTCACTGTTGTGCAGCAGGTCCAATCCCTGGTCCCGGAACTGTCACAGGCACAGCCAAAACGAAAAAAGACAAAATATTTATAAGTGTTATTAGGAGGTTAAATAGCTAAGAGGAGGCTTGCAGTTTTTATTGCCATGGTGCAGGGAGGAGCAAGGATTCAATTACAAAAGCTTAACTTATGCTTCCAATTCCTGCCCCCAAAAAAGAAGGAAAAGTAGGTTTATAACATGAAAAAAGCAGTTAGTCAATATAGACATTTTGGAAATTAGCATATTTGTGAGTGAAAAATAATATTATGATCACTTTTAATCATCAAGTGATTTCCTGAGTAGTTTATAAAAATCTATTGTTTTAGACTACAGAAGAAAATTTGGGGAATTATATATCTATAATATTTTACATATTAAGTGGATCCTAAAAAAATCTGTTGAATTCTTTCTGGATGAATAATTTCTAAATGCTAAGAAACATTATATTGAAATGAAACAAGTATGAATAGTACATGAAAAAATTTTGGATGGAACATTTCTATTTTTAAATCAAGACTTTTACAAAGAGAGTATATTTCAAGGAGAACCCATTTAATTTCAAGTGACAAGTACTTCTTGAGTAAAATCTTACATCAGTTAAAACTGTTTTTAAATTGTTTTATTGTTTTTGTGCATAGTTTATACTCATGATGATAAAAGAATATAAAAGAGAAAAGTTTGAAAATTCAGAAATGAGGAGCTGTGATTTTTATAAGGTGTCATCAATATACTATTTTGAGAAAAAGCCCCACATAAGCAGCACATACTCATTTAATTAATTTTTCTTCCTACTGTTTATTAAAATAAATATCTATATAAATTATTTATTACAAAGAATCTATCCATAAATTTAAGTCTGTAAGGTACTCTTAAAAATATAAGATCCTATTCTTCTGCAGCTAATAGAATCTTCATACACATTATTTGTACAAAAATACAAATTTATATTCTCAAAAGTAAATGAAAGTATAATTGAACCGAGATGATTACTTACATAAACGTCCTAAGAAAACTTAAAGACACTTTGCATTAAGAATGAAATTATTCCTGAAGTCACTCTTAAGGATGTAAAGGATAATTGGAGTACAAGTGTTAAAAAGTGCTGCATTCTGGATAAGAAAAATAAAAAAAAAAATTTTTTTCAGCTTATTGCAAACTTCTGCAGAAATGAGTCAGAGAATTATCTGTCAAAAAAAAACCAAAACAAAACAAGGAGTTCCCCTTATGTCTCAGCGGTAATGGACTCTACTATCTATAAGGATGCGGATTCGATTCTTAGCCTTGCTCGGTGGGTTAAGGATCTGGTGTTGCTGTGCCCATGGCTGTGGCTGGCAGCTGCAGCTCCAATTGGACCCCTAGTCACAGAACTTCCATATGCCACGGGTGTGGCTGTAGAAAGACAAAAAAAAAATAAACAAAAACTTCATTTTTGATTTATTTTTTAAAGAACAAAAGCTGAATATTAGGTGAGAAACTTCAGGGATTTCATTATCTTTTTAGATTCATCTGAGAAAGTCAACAGAAAGTGTAATTTTGAGTGATCAGTTCTATCCTAGCTAAGCTGTTTGATTTCTTCTAGCTGTCTGACCTGTTTCACAGTTCTCTACAACCTGAGCAGTTCCATTTTGGGGGTTAATACAGCTCTTCTATATCATGGGAGTGCTTATCTGCTTACACTGAATGACAGGAAAAACCCATAGAGAGATCTGGGTTTTAAAAGAGTGAAGAGAGCATGGCTAAATTTAATCTCACTTTAGACCTTTGCTCAGCCTAATTAGTTGGCAAAATATGTAATTTATTTTGCTCCAAGCGTTGTAAATATTCTTTAGCCTCTGCTTGTCTTGACAGCCAAAGTAAGGAATTTACAATCCATTATTTAACAAACAAAACTCTTGTTCGACTTCTTTTAATAACGTCCAATGTCCTTCTTAAAGAGAGACTACAACTTCAGAGTTTTCTCTCTAGTAATATCATTTGCATATTTGTAAAAATAATACTTAAAAAAGCTCATGTTTTCCTTTCATTTGCCAGTTAAAAGTTCCTTTTTTTTTTGTATTTCAATATTTTGCTGTCCTATTTACATGTATTGCAAGGTGACAAAATGGTCATTTATGAAGCCCAGGTATATTTAAATCAGGCAGAAACATTAAATTAGGGAAACCAGATTCTTTTTAGAACCTATTCCTGTTGCCATGACAAAAATCCATGATTGTTTATAATTTTCAGAAGAATTACATTGTGGTTTCTAAATCATGCTGATTGAAAATAACTATAAAAGACCTTAATGTGGGCCATTTGTCCTCAGAGAACGTTTAGTGGCTTGTAATCTAGACCTACTTTCACCTAATTTTTGAGTTTGAATTTCCAATAAATTATAGAGAAAGAACTCATCCCACACCTTAGTTTGTGGTTCTGTTGTTCTATTGTATGGACACATTTGGAGAAAGAAAGTCTTTCATTAGCTAACTTCATAATTTGAGGTGCTCTATTATAGCATCCACAGCCTTCATATTTCAAGTGGTGGTTTGCTTTCAAGCCCTACCTCATCTATTCAGAAACCCTATGTTTGGTAATATGCCAGTAAATTATGGATATTTTAATGCATATATATTCTCATTTAAGAAAGGCAAGTCAAATTACAGATGCAGGCTCTGCCTCCCCTGATCTTTTCCTTTCCCACTCATTAAATTGGTCCTGATTTATAGAGTTCTTTCTATTTCACACAGTAATCTTTATGTTCACAGAATGTTAATAAGCTTCCTAATAAGGGTTATTGTACCAAAACCTTGAGCCTCAAAACTCAAAAACAGACCTACTGCTTGTATATAAGCCTTGTAAGACTGGCATTAATAGGTTTACTTCCATGCCTCTCCCCTATAATTTGAAAGCTCCTCTATAAGGCCTCCTCCATCGACTTTACCTCTGGGTGTTTTAGTCCAATGTTGTAATAACAGTTCAGCCATCATTTTATCCTCTTTTCTCCTCTCCTCCATAAACTTCTATGCTGTGAAATTCAATCCCTAGGGAAGAGTCTTGAACAGAAATATAAGAGCAAAGCGGGGAGGGGGATCAACTCTGAATTAATTGATCATAATGTAATTAAAGAAATTTCCCCTTGGTAGAGGCAGAGGGACACACAAACCTTTTTACCATCCCTATGAAATGTTAGAGAAAGAGGAATGCTGACAATCCAAGCCAGAAAGAGCTTTCACTAGAGTTACTCAGATAATTCAAGTAAAATGTGGAACTGCTATTCTTTATGTATGTGTATGGTGTGGGGCGGGGGGGAGTGTTGTTTTTTTTGTTTAATCCAGTCCAAGTAATATCCTCAATTTTCCCTGATTTTATATGCTCTGATACTTTGATAGCTTTCTTGTTATCAATTTTTAACCTGAAAGGATGAAAAATCTGATCTCCAGACTTCTGATGAAATGAAGAATTTTATTTACGATTGGAATTGTGCGCTTCAAATTCCGTTGCTTTCCTTGTTTGATAGTATCAAGACAAACAATTGAATATAAGCATTACCAGTTGCTCTCACCTACATAGCTGAGCGACAGTCTATCTCCAATCTTAAAACGATATTAGCAGCTGCATCTTTACATCATAAAATATGGAGAGCCATATCATATAGCAAAGTTGGCTGTAGGAATAAAAACATCTATGTCAATCTCTCATAATTCTTGTGTAGCATACTCTCTATGTAGATTATCTGTGTACATGTTAATGACTAAAGTATCGCTCTTTTGCCTGTAAACATAAAGTATATTTCCATTAAAAAGAGACAAAGATGAATAAATTTTAGATTATCATTATTCTGTATTATTTCACAATCTGGATATAATATTCCCATTTGCATTGATAATTGATGTATATAACTTCCTTCAACTTAATTTTATACTTTTGTTTCTATGACATTTAATAAAAGTGTCTTTATTTAAAAGTTGAGAGACCAACTCAGCCCAAGACTTGATTGAATCTCAGTCAATGGTGGAATCTGGCCCAGAGCAACATGACTGCTTTCTTGAGTCTTAAAGCATGCATCAATAAATGTCTTGTTACAAAGGTTGTTGCAGTCTGACTAGTCCTGCCAGAGTCTCTCATATGTCCCCACGCTGCATTACGTCATTCTTCATTAGAGTAAAGAAGATGGTAATCAAACATAAACTACCACATGAAGGTATTTATTGTCCAAAGGCCCAAGCATTTTTGTTACAAGGCCTTAAGAATAAATACTTTTATAAAGCATTAATCTCTCACTTTGGTTTTAAATGTGCTATATTTATAATTTATTAAATTATAAAATATGATAAATTTTTTATCTCTCGAATTCCTAACCTTGAGTAGAAGCTTTCTCTCCTAAGGTCAGTAAGATTTCAACTTCTTAACATTTTAACTTCCTAACTTAGTTTGATTTCTTCTCCCTTTCTGGACTCTTCATGACCAACTTTATCTGTGCACTGTCTCTCCATTGTAGTGGTAATTTATTTCTTGGGCTTATATTATATATCTCACTAATTCCATCCAGGTCACTAGCCACCTGAGTTTGGGTTTCCTGAAAAATCTCACAGGTGGTTGGCCTATCAGAAATAATTGAACTCAAGTCTTGATTTTCTGATATATCCTTGCAGCTTCTTCTAATCAGTTGGATTTCCCTGCTAATCAGTCTTTCCCAGTTGGCCTCCCTTAACTTTGAGACCATGTGTTTTCACCTGAGTCTTTTGACAAGACAATGAGCTCTCAAGAGCAAGTTCAGTCTTCTTTCAAAGTAGAAAGATGGAGAAATACAAATGTAAATTTCACTAATAGGAAATTTATCCTTTCTAATCATTTTGAATTATCCATACTGAATTAAAGACTGGTTGATATTTTTGGTATTAATATTTATCTAGTATATATGGCAATATTGAGGAGAAGAAGGGAGTGCAAGGAAATATCAAAACAAATTTATTAAGTATTTTCATGAAGGGAATAATAAATTTTACCTAGTGAATATATATCATAAAGGAATCAGAACTATGTTTATAAATTATATGGGATTTTATTAAACATGTACATTCTATAGTCATAATTCTTGTTAATAGCCCTACAAATATGATCCCAATTATGTATGATTTAATCTTTTATGATTGATTATATCTTCTATTATGAATTGATTATTTGACTTGAAGTTGTTATGTAAATGGGACATAATTTCCCTTTGTTCATCAAGGCCATTTATACTACTTAATTTTTTGCTCTGTTTAGCAAAAGCAGTAAGGGTAGAGCAACTATGGAATTTTGTTAGTTTCACCAAAGAAATTTGTAAAAATGCTAATTTTTGAAATCTGCAATTGTATTTTAATATCTCTGGAAAATTAAAGGGGCTGATATGACCCAGTAGATTTTTCTAAAAACTTTTATATCCCTGAACTTTTTCAGATTCTTTCTTTTCCTTTGTATCATGTTTAATCCAGGCTTGGTATGGTATATCTTTGAGAAGAAATTGAGAGAAAATATAAAAGATGACGTTTCAAGCTAGCTTGAAAAATAATTTCATTTGAGATTATTGAATAAATAATCCACTTTTGCAGTAGTCAACCTAGTGAAATTTCTTTGGCATGACTCAAGCACCTTATACTAGAGGCTAGAGTTCTAGATACTCAATTCCATATCTCCAATAATTCTATAGAACAGTCAATTTAGAGAAGACAAAGTGTTTGGGATTTCATTCAGTAAAGATGTTTATTTAAATCCTCCCTATTTCTTAAACATTAAAACGATGAAAAAATATTTTACTTTCTATTTTGTGAGTGTAAATATCACAAAATAAATTATTAATTTTCTTTGAAGGGTAATGCATGTGATTAGAAAGCTAAAATAGAGATGAAGTTCACAAATCATTCTCTTATGTATATTTCTTTATTTTAGATAGTTCATGGAAAGATTTACAGTGATATTATTCATTCAGCTTTAAAGTAGATTGCTTTTCTTTTTACTTATTAAAATGTATTAATCATAGACATATTTTTTTCTTTTAGCAATGGTTGTTTTGAGCAACCTAGAACCAAATACGACTTATGAAATCAGGGTTGCAGCTGTAAATGGAAAAGGTCAAGGAGACTACAGTAAAATAGAAATTTTCCAAACATTACCAGTTCGTAAGTAATCCTCTCTGTTTTGCTCTCTGTTGCTGTTCTCTTCACTTGCAAATTTAAATAGGATTTTAAAATGCAGGGAGACATTTCAACACTTTAAGGAAGTGAATTACCTTTGTAGAAGTGACTTGTTTTTTTTTTTTTTAATTTTTTCTTTTTCCCACTGTACAGCAAGGGGGTCAGGTTATCCTTACATGTATACATTACAATTACATTTTTCCCCCACCCTTTCTTCTGTTGCAACATGAGTATCTAGACATAGTTCTCAATGCTATTCAGCAGGATCTCCTTGTAAATCTATTCTAAGTTGTGTCAGAAGTGATTTCTGAAGACGATGGCATCTCGATTTTATAAAAATAACTTTGTTCTGGAGCAAGAGAAAAGTAAAAATGCACTGAAATCTAAAAATTGTAAAATTCATCTAAGGAAATTGTTTCTATAAGGAAGATGTCCTACTTATTCATAGTCTTATTAATTAGATTGTAGTGCTCAGACTATATTCCATGAGTAGAAAAATATCTACATAGATAATTCCTTTGCTGAGGCATGATCATTGCTTTTATCCCATGAATTATATAGGCCTTAAGTGTGAGAAAAAGTCACCACTGAATTAATCTATTGCAAGGTGATTCCAGATGAAGAAGAATAATTACAGCCTCCTCATTGCCATCATGCCTTGGTGTATTTTAAGTCAACTGCATTTACATCAAATTAAGATACATTTAAAACAGTGTAAATTTCCTTTATGTTGAATAAAGTGTTGAAAAATGTGAGAAAATTTGAGTATGACTAAACAAACACTATCATATAACCTATGCATAATCCTGTCTATTACGTAATTATATTTAGGGAAGTCAAATTGACTGCAATAATTAAGCTAATTTGTTACCAGTTCTTTTCTGTTGGTTCTCATAAAATGTCAGGTGTACTCTCTTTTCTCCATTCTGGATGCCAGTGTTTTTTTCAGTCCTTCTTTATTTTTTTCAACAGGATGACTGCAAGAACATATTGACTTATAATCCTACCTCCAGACTAAAATGATTCTACAATTACTTTGCTGTAATTTAAATAGAGATGTACCCTTTTCTGCTTATAATCCTTAACAACCCTTCATATTTAGTTTTTCCCATAATCTCTTATTGAATTCCTTTTAGATATTACTGAACTGGTTTTTGCAGAAGTTTTAATTCATTTATTGAAAATAGATTATATTGCATATAGGTCATGTGAGTCATAATATCTGACACTAACTGAATTAAATTTTATGAACAATCTTTGTATACTTTCTCTATTTATTTATTTTTTAGGGCCACACCTATGGCATATGGAAGTTCCCAGGTTCAGGGTCTAATCGGAGCTGCAGCTGCCAGCCTACACCACAGCCACAGCAATGCCAGATCTGAGCCACATCTGTGACCTTTTCTTCAGCTGTGGCAAAGCCAGATCCTTAACCCACTGAGTGAGGCCAGCAGTTGAATCTGCATCCGTATTGAAACTAGTCTGGTTCTTAACCTGCTGAGCCACAACGGGAACTCCATTTTCTTTATTTATTTCTTTATGGCTGTGCAATACACACAAGGTTATTTTACTATTTGCCAACATGCCCAATTGTCATATTTCTTTAATGATTTGCCTTTTCTGAGATAAAATACTCGCTTGATTAAAGTTATAAACCTGAGATTAGACATAAAGATTACCTGCAGAAAAAAGTCCAGCTTCTCTAGTTTGGGAAAGGTGCTAACCTCAGCACTGTATTCTGCTTGGATCATCTCAGCATTCCTCTGAGTTGCTGAGGTACTATAAGTTTGTAGAACCTTGCAAATGGAAGTGAGTCCTCTTAGAGTTTCTTAGTATGACCTTATCTGTCTCCATATCCATAGGGAATTGGAGGAAACAGAGGCAGAGGTCACCACTGCATGCCCATTGACGTCACATAAGTGACACACAGCAGGGATTCCCATTCCAAGGGGCCCAGCAGTGATGGCATCCTTCACATAAAAAACCCTGACCCTTCAGTAGATCCCTTTTCATAGGAAAAATATTAGTGTCTTTCTTATAAGACCAGCTCCATATGAAGCATAACACCAAAGGAAGTATTTTCACGAAGCTAGAATTTATTTAAAAAAAAAATTAAACCCATCTATAACTTGGATACTACAAAATTTCTTTATTCAAATCTTCATCTACTTATAAATGCTCATTAAAGCAGATAGCTAATTGCTAAGACGTTATTTTCCCATATAGTTTGATGATTTACTAAAATACTATCTTCGCATATAGTTTGATGACTTAATATGTTTATATTATTACATATTTACAAAGCATTTACAAAATGAATTGACACTAGTAAAATAAATGGTTGTCCACTATTACTACAAGAAATAAAGTTGTATGCTTGTATAATGCAGTGAGTACTATTCTCGCAGAATTTGCACATCAATATAGACCATATATTTGGTCCTGAGGTTTCATAATTTTGGCATATGTCTAGTGTTCTGAATATTGCTGTTTCTCAGATGGAGAAAATGAGGATCAGAGATTATATCGCAATAAAGGGCAAATAGAAAGTAGTAAGCCCAGAATAACATCATACATTTTGATTATATGTGGTGTTGTTTTTATAAAAATGCAGTTTCTTTATATATATAATGTATGTACAAATCCCAAGAATGTTGTGTTGCATATTTAGGTGAACCAAGTCCTCCATCCATTCATGGACAGCCAAGCAGTGGGAAAAGCTTTAAACTCAGTATCACCAAACAGGATGATGGAGGGGCCCCTATTTTGGAATACATCGTGAAATATAGAAGTGTAAGTGCCCTGTTTATTACCGTTTTGTGCAGTGTTTTTAGGTTGCATTAGATTTGAATTAAATTCATAGAAATGTCAGAAGTGAATGCATAACTACAAATTAAATAACAATAATGATAAATGGTTCTCATAGGAATTCGTGACATTTTTCCGTTGCTGAAATTTATCATTATAAACTCCAAAATATGTGCTTATTGGTTTGTTTTTGTAAAATTTAAACATAGATCATTAAAATGATGCCACAGTTTCTACCTGGTGATTTCTAAACTTGGCAACATTTCAGAAATGAAATGTCATTTTCCCTGTTTTTCTGATAAGTTTAGCAGGATATTTCACCTTCCATTCTGCTCAATTTTAGTAACTTTAAGTCTTCTCAATTTTAGTTACTGTAGGTAGGAGTAGCAAATCACACCTCAAAAATGACCTTATTATTTATTTTTATGAATTATTAAGTTATCAATGACTTGAAATAAATTTATTATTTAATATGACTTTATAAAAAGAAATCACTCGAATCAACATCTAACAAAAAATGGCCACATGGAACTTGAGAGAGAGAGAATAGATTTTTTCAAGCTTAATTAGCGCTAACATGGGATTTTGGACAGCCCAAAGCTGCTTTGAGACTTGTCATCTGTGTAGGGGATGAAGGATGTCCTCTGGTTGCAGATGAAGAAAGTGACCTGAAAGACTTTGCCTTCAGCTGAAAATGATGCCAACATCCACTACAAGTGATTTCTGTTAACAGCTCTGCCATAAGTACCAATGAGTATTTGTGTCTGCTGCAGGATGTGTTAAAAGTGACACACAATTTTAAATTTAATTTTGAAAAGTTTATTTACTAATTATTATTATCCCCATGATACCATGTCAATTTTATTCATTTTAATTTTATTTTTCTTTTTCATATCTCAAGGATTCACCTTAATGCATATATTCCCTTAATGTGTTTCCTCAGCAAAAATACATGCCATTATCATCTTTCATTCACATACACCTTTTTGTATTCTAACACTTAGTCATTCCTTACAATTTTTGAAATGGAACACCAACTTTTAAAATTTCTATGACTTCTAGTTATCATAATTTTTTTTGTGTGTGTGTGTTATCATGTCAATGTAATGGTGGCCTTAACCAAATTGAAAAATATTACCGTTCTCTCCATATTGGTTAAACCTGTAACCCTGGGAAATTTAGGTGATTTTCTTGTTTTTAATTTAAATATTTTTAACCTTTTGTTTTACTAATATTTATGATTATCCTTATAATAGTGTGTCAGTTCCATACTTATGTTTCATGAACATTTGTGGATATTTTCCAAGTTTAATCTATTTAGAAAATAGTGCAATTGCTTCTTAATAGAATGTAAATGATTTTACCTATCTTCCCATAAATCTACAATTTTCTAAATTATAACATTGATGCTTTTAAATTCAAATATCTAAATTTTGGAGGATGGTTTGAAAAAAAGGAGTTTAATTTTGAGCAGCAAACCTCAGTAATTAATTTTAGATACCAGTTTAGTCTTTTAAATTTAAGACTGATGTCCCCTTCCAAGGACCCCCCTTTGTTGCAGGTTTCATGCTGGAGATGATGGACAGCTGTGTGTCTTATGGCTAAACTTCTACGAAGGTTTCATACCTCCCTTCCAAAGCAACTCTGAAAGGCTCATTTGTCTCTCTGTGAATCTGATGGTGTCTTAGTGGTCAGGTCAAGTTTCTCAACCATTCTTATTTGACCATTTGGAAACTCTTTCAATGGGAAAGGGTCTCTATAAGGGTCGTAAGCTTAATGCAAATTAATGGGAATGACCTGGGAGAAAAGAACTTGTGTGCAGATTGCGGACCAAGATTACACCTGGAAGAATTTATGATACAAAATACAAATGGATGGTAAGAATCTGTAGGTAATTCCAACAAAATTCCATAGTGAACACTGAACTTCAATGATGAATTGTAAAAATATATCTAACATTATACCCTTTATATGATAGTTTCTATCTAAAACTAAAAGCTATGTTTGACTTGACCTTCTAAAGAGTTGATATTGGAAATAATACAAATGTTATATTGAGTTTAACAAGAATCATTCATTTCAATTGATAATGGAAAACATTTATAATTTCGTATTGTATCTTTATCCATCAGTGGGTTTTATTAATATAGCATGTATATTTTAGAAATGATGTGACTTTGTTCAGCTATAGAGTCAGGAATCCAAATTATTTTTCCTTATGTTCTTTCATCCTTAGCAAGTTGGCTTTTGTCTTCATATAGATTATCTCATGTTCCTAAGTTGTTGCCCTCACATCTACATTCAAAATGTAAAGAGAGTGAAAAGAACAAAAGAAACAATAGGCTGTTTAAGCTGAATTTGTCTATTTTTCCAGCAATGCTGTATACTTTTTTAAAAAACCCCACCAAGCAGAATTTGAATTATGTCTCATTAGATAGAATATGTCTCATTTGACTACCATTAAAGGAAAGGTCTTATAGTTGGGATTTGGGTCAGCTAAATAATGGGGTCTCCAACATATTGTTAAAGGAATTGCCTATATTATTGTAAAGACTGACTTAGTTTTCCAGGACTACCATAACAGAATACTACAGATGAAGTGTCTTAAACAACACAAATATGTTTCCTCACAGTTATGGAGGCTGGTAGACCAAGACAAAAGCGTCAGCAGGTTTGGTTTCTCCTAAGGCCTCTCTCCTTGGCTTATAGATGGCTACCTTCTTGCTGTGTCCTCACATGGCCTTTTTATCTGTGCACACACATCTCTGGTGTTTCTTCTTCTTCTTGTGAAAATATAAGTATTATTTGACTAGGGCTCTATCTAAAGGATCTCCTGTAACCTTAGATACCTCCTTAAATATATCATACCTTCTAATAGAATTACATTGGAGGTGAGAACTTTAATATTAATCTGAGGGAGTGTACACAAATTAGTCCAGAATAATATTATCTGTCGTGAATCTTGTGTATCTATAAAGGCACACTTTGGCATTTTGGGTGGTATAATAGTGGGCCAACCAGGAATCAGCCACTCAATACAGTACGTTTAGTATTTCTCACCCCCTACCCATATTACGAGTAGTGATTTCAGTCACTGTTGAAACCAGAAATGTTCACTAGCATATCAGTACATCTGTTTAGAGTGAAATAGATTCATAAAATGGAAAAGACATTCAAGGGGAAATTACATTTATATGTATATATTTGAAAACATTAACTGCATTTAAGATGCTGACCAAATTTATTTTGGTTTCTTTAATGTGGGTTAAAATTAATATTTTATGAGAAGTTATGTGTGAAACATAGAGACAAATAAAATGTTAAGTGTAATAAAATTAGAAAATTTTGTGGATTCAAATAATAGTAGTCATCAATATATTTTACCTCTATACTTAGTTAACATGTCTCAATTTCACATTAAAATTTAAACAAGGACAAGTTTTGTTTTCAGTAAATCTCTGGCTTCCATTGTTTTGCCTTTCTTCTCCCCATCATAACCCCAATAAATCTAATGGTAGCAGTGCCCTAGTTTTGCGTATTTCCTCCTCAATTTCATCTCATCTCATTTGTGTTGCCATACGTCTTCTTTTCATTCCAATATCCAGCTTTTTCTAACTGCAAAAATTACTAGAGAATCTCTTTTTAAATAGCATAATGAAAATGGTTGCATAATTCAAACATAGTTATAACTGACAGATAATAAATTACTGTGTTTCTATAAAGCCTACTGGCATTTTATTTTATTTTACTTTTTTTGCTTTTTAGGGCCACACCTGAGGCATATGGAAGTTCCCAGGCTAGGGGTTGAATCGGAGCTACAGCCTCTGGCCTACACCACAGCCACAGCAACATGGAATCCCAGCTGCATCTGTGCCCTACACCACAGCTCATGGCAACACCAGATCCCCAACCCACCAGGCGAGGTCAGGGATCGAACCCTCATCCTCATGGATCCTAGTTGGGTTCCTTAACTGCTGAGCCACAAAGGGGACTCTCCCTACGGCTATTAGTAGAACTTTAGGCTATGGTAAGAGCTGTAAAAGTAATTTTTTTTTGTCTTTTTTGCTATTTCTTGGGCCGCTCCCGCGGCATATGGAGATTCCCAGGCTAGGGGTTGAATCGGAGCTGTAGCCACCAGCCTACGCCAGAGCCACAGCAACGCGGGATCCGTGCCGCGTCTGCAACCTACACCACAGCTCACGGCAACGCCGGATCGTTAACCCACTGAGCAAGGGCAGGGACCGAACCCGCAACCTCATGGGTCCTAGTCGGATGCATTAACCGCTGCACCACGACAGGAACTCCTGTAAAAGTAATTTCTTACAGCCTTTGTATTTCAAGGGAGGTATTGCTCACTCTTGAAGGGAGAAAAAATGTACATGAAGTGTTATTTTCTCACTTTTTAATGGACAAACTGAACCAAACTGAGCCTTACACAGTTTGGGTGACTTGGTCATGGGTGGAGCTAGGGAACAGAAATAAGATTTTGTCATCTAAAAAAAAATTTTTAGTGGTAAGGGCTGAAGTAAAATTTGCCTGCTGAGATTATATTGACTCCTCAACCACTCTCCAAATATAGCTCCTGTGTCTCCAAATACAGCCATCATCCATCCACTTCCTTACTATATCATTTAATGAAATACCTTGTACTCCAACACACTAAAACAATCTCCATCTTCCTTTGTTTCCCTTTCCCTCCCTTTATTAACTCCTCCATCATGCAAACATCATGCTCTGCAGGTCCAACTGCAATTCCATGATTCAGTATAAAGTGATATTCATGTGATCAAACAATAAATAGCCCCTCTTGGGAGGGAATAATTTTCTCTACAGTTTCTTTCTTAAGTTACTAGTTCACATTTAAAAAAAAAAACTTGCATACTCAAAATTTGGTGGCTAAATATTTATAATGGCATTTGCCTTCGTGTTTGCCCTTCTATTGAAATAACAAAAACTATTTCAAAAAAATTCTTAATTATCTATTTTCATTGTCTGACTCCAAGCCACTCCATCTATTATTCCTCAAATTGTATGAATTCCACAATGGAGTAAAGTGTTATTGAATAACTTGAAAATTTATTTAGCTATATGCAACTCATTTTTTAATTGGATATCCTTTATGGGAATAAGATATGTAAATTCAGAAAGTAAGGAACAGCCTCATGAAATGTCCTACTTGATTCTTCTTCCACCCTATCTTTTGACTCCCCTGTGAACAGGACTATATGTTTTATAAGCTAGAAACAACAAAATTGAGATGATATATTCCTTATGTGAGTATTGATTTGTAGAAGACATTGAATCTAAGTATTTAAACCAGGATTTCACTGGAAAAGAGACTAATCATATCATAATGTAGAGAACATGTATCTTTCTATAGATTCTGAATCAGGAAACACATATTATTCTATGCTATCTTGTAGTAAATAGAGCGCACAACTTTGTTCAGTTGCCTATTAAGAAGATAGAATTTATGAGAACAGAACTGGAGTAGTAAAAGCAGAATTAGATGGCACCATGGACCCTTTATGAAAGTTAACATCTCTAATAAGTCATTGAGATTAAGCCATGTATTTGGAGAATAAAGACAAACATTAATCTCAAAATGCAAATGGAAAAATTAAAAGTTATTTTATGTACAGAATATTTTCACTGACTTTGTACTGTAGTGTCAATAGAATTATATATATTTTTACTAGAGTATAGTTGATTTACAGTGTTGTGACAATTTCTTCTGTGCAGCATGGTGACCCAATCATATACAGTATTTGTCTCATACTATCTTTTATCATGTTCTACCCCAAGAGATTGGATATAGTTTACTGTGATGTACAATAGGACCTCATTGCTTATGCATTCTAAGTGTAATAGTTTGCTTCTACCAACCCCAAACTCCCAGTCCATCCCACTCCCTCCCCGCTGGCAACCACAAGTTTGTTCTCCATGTCCATGATTTGTTTCTGTTTTGTAGATAGGATCATTTGTGTCATATTTTATATTCCACATATAACATTTTTTGATAATTTATTTTTTAAATTTTATTATAGTTGATTTACAATGTCCCCTCAATTTCTGCTGTACAGCAAGGTGACCCAGTTATACATATATAACTCCATCATGCATCATACATATATAACTCCATCATATAACTCCATACACATTATCCTCCATCATGTCCCATCACAAGTGATTAGATATAGTTCCATGCGCTATACAGCAGGATCTCATTGATTATCCACTCCAAGTGCAATAGTTTGCACCTACTAACCCCAAATTACAAATCTATTCCAATTCCTCCCCCTCCCCCTTGGCAACCACAAGTCTGTTCTCCCTGTCCATGAGTTTATTTTCTGTAGATAGGTTTATTTGTACCATATTAGATCCCAGATAGGTTTATTTGTACCATATTAGATCCCAGATGTAAGTGATACTGCCGAGACCAGCTCAGCAGGTGAGGGCTGAAGAACAGGTGCTGTGGAATTTAAGAAGAAGTTAACATAAAACAAGACACAGAGACATTTATCTTAATCAAAAGGGGAACCAGGGGGCTCAAGGTCTCAGGGACCAAGAGCACCGCCTCAAGAAACCACACTGCTTTTATTGTGCTCTTTAGGATTACGTCATGTGAGGAGGAGGCTATAGGGGCAGGATATAGTTTTTTATTATTTTAAAAGTCACATAGCTGGTAGCTGGTTAAGCCTTTATTCTGACCTTTAGGCATTTAACAATCATTAGCATTGAGGAAACTTGGCCTCAGGTATCTATGCATAGCATCTGGAGAATCACCACTGTGCTTCTGCAGACTGAGTGCCTATCTGCAGCAACCCAGCATGCCTAGGTTTGCACCTCATTCTCTTTGCTGATGCATATCTTGCTAATGATCCCTCGTAAACAGCATGTGGTATTTGTCTTTCTCTTTCTGACTTACTTCACTTTGTATGCGAGTCTCTAGTTCCATTCCTGGTAACGACCCCTCATAAACAGCATATGGTATTTGTTTTTCTCTTTCTGACTTACTTCACTTTGTATGAGAGTCTCTAGTTCCATTCATGTTGCTGCAAACGCATTATTCTTTTTATGGCTGAGCAGTATCCCATCGTGTAGATGTACCACTGCTTATTAATCCATTCATTTGTTGATGCACATTAGGTTGTTTCTGTGTCTTGGCTATTTTGAATAGTTCTGCTATGAACATAGAGGTGTGTGAATCTTTTTCACTGACAGTTTTGTCTGGATATATATCCAGGGGATTTCTGGATCATATGTTAGTTCTGCAGTTAGTTTTCTGAGGTGCCTCTATACTGTTTTCCATAGTGGTTGTACCAGTTTACATTCCCACCAACAGTGTAGGAGGGTTCCCTTTGCTCCACACCTTCTCCAGCATTTGCTATTTGTAGACTTACTAATGATAGCCATTCTGACCAGTGTGAAGTGGTACCTCATTGTAGTTTTGATTTTCATTTCTCTGATAATTAGTGATGTTGATCATTTTTTTATGTGCCTTTTGGCCATCTATATGTCTCCTTTGGAGAAATGTCTATTCAGGTTTTCTGCCCATTTTTCAATTGGTTTGTTTGTTTTATGGCTGTTGGGTCGTATCAGCTGTTTTTATATTTTAGAGACTAAGCCGCTTCATCATTTGAATCTATTTTCTCCCATTCCATAGATTGTCTTTTTTAAAATGGTTTCCTTTGCTATGCAAAAGCTTGTCAGTTTGATTAGGTCCCAATATTTAATTTTGTTTTCATTTCTATTGCCTTGGGAGACTGGCCTAAGAAAACATTTGTATGGTTGATGTCAGAAAATGTTTTACCTATGTTCTGTCCAAGGAGTTTTATGGTGTCTTGTTTTATGTTTAAGTCTTTAAACCATTTTGAGTTTTTTGTTGTTGTTGTTCATGTTATGTGGGTGTGTTCCAGTTTCATTGATTCACTAGCATCTGTCTAGTTTTCCCAGCACCACTTGCTGAAGAGACTGTCTTTTTCCCATTCTGTATTCTTGGCTCCTTTGATGAAGATTAATTGACCATTGCAGTCTAGGTTTACATTTCTGCATTCTTTATTTTGTTCCATTGGTCTGTATGTCTGCTTTTGTACCAGTACCAAACCGTCTTGGTTTCTGTAGCTTTGTGATATTGTCTGCAGTCTGGGAGAGTTCTGCCTCCTGTTTGGTTTTTTTTCCTCAGGATTGCTTTGGCAATTTTGGCTCTTTTATGGTTCAAGTTTTGAAATATGTTCCAACATTGGATAATTATGATCCTTAAAGATTCCTAAACTTTTTGGTGTGTTTTCCTTGCTGCTAGTGAAAATGATGATTTTTATTCATTCTTGTTTTGATATCATAAAACATTCTAATTGTTGTCTGAATAAATAAATGTATAAATGACTTGATGAATAAGTTGATCTATGTTGTGCAATTATAAATGGCCTGTAACTAGATTAATACATGTATACAAGGAATAATAAATACAAGGGAAAAAACTTGTACCGTGTTCATTTTTATAGGTTGTGAGAGCACAGAAAGTGATAGATAGGAAAAATTAGCCCTTATTTTCCCCTAAAGAAATACTTGGGTCTTGAAGACAAGGAATAGATAAAATAGAGTCCAGTTTAAAAATTTTTACCAGGCTTCAGGACCTAGAACAAAGGCACTTTGAATAGGCTATAATGATATAAAAAATGTACAGTGGAGAGTGGGTGTATGTGTATGTAAATTGTCTGGATTGCTAAATCACTCCGTCTCATATTCAGAGAAGCAAACGGAGCTTTAGAGAATTCTGGGGATTTCTGTAAGTTCATGTAAGTAGTGAAACCCAGGAAACCCAGGAACCAGGAACTGCCTTATATGGGAACACAAAATCTTATATCATAGCACACTGGATTCACAAGAACCTTAAAATTAATCAAGTTAGTACAAGCCCACCTCCTCTGTTGTCTTCTCTTTTTATAATTATTTAGTTTTTATTTAAGATGATGTTGACCATATATACCCTGAGACTTTGTAAAGAAAGTTAGTGAATGTCTTCTTATTTTGAATAAAAGCAGTGAAGGTGCCCTTTACAGATAAGAAAACCAAAACTCTCTCCCTCCCTCCTCCACTCTTCTCCCTACAGATGATAGCAAACATTTCCTTATATGCTGATATGATTTAGAATAACTTTTAAGGAGTCCTCTTAATTGTCATATGGCCTTGCTACCAACATTTTGATGAAAAGAATTGCTTACGAGAAACTGTATCAAAGCAAAATGACATTTTTTTTTCTTTTTTTTTTTGTCTGTGGCTGTCCTTTAACTTTTAATTGGCTTATTAATACTAGGCCTATTCAGCAAATCATCTCATTAAGTTACCTAAGGGAACATTTTGCAACCAGATTATCTTAAATTGTTCCCTCGGCATTTAAATTCTGTAAATTAGGCCCTCTACAAATGCATAATTGAGATTTTTATCCCTAAGGGAGCATTTGGTAACACCCACTTTATTTTTTTTCTATACCCTAGAAATAGTAATTAAAGGATTCAAAATCCTCCTTGCCTAATGGTGAATAGAAAATCAAATTAATTTAAATTGGGGAAAATATTAGAATTCCGTTTGGTTCCTTATGCCATGAGTCCAACAGTCTGAAATTATGGAGAGGCTTTTTATTTATTGTGCTAAGATCTTCAACAATTAAGAATTAAGTGATTGGTAATTCAGAAGAGACTCTGCATGTCTTGGACTTGTCAGGAACTTTGACTTTAAATATTCGATTCTCCTAAATAGTATTTTTGAGAGGATTACCAGAAGGATGCAAAGTCTTTTTGTACCTCCAAATAATACATTTTATCCTGGGGTAATTCGGGTATCAGCTGTTGGCTTATTTTCTGGCTCTTTCCCCCACACATCCACTCAGATACAAAGAAAAACTCAGCTCTGGATTTTCACACAAATATTCACTCTGCTCAAGAGTGATAGTTAAGGAGTTCCCATTGTGATGCAGTAGAAACAAATCTGACTAGTAACCATGAGGTTGTGGGTTTGATCACTGGCCTTGCTCAGTGGGTTAAGGATCCAGTCACAGACATGGCCTGGATCTGGTGTTGCTGTGGCTGTGGTGTAGGCTGGCGGCTACAGCTCCAATTCGACCCCTAGCCTGGGCACCTCCATGTGCTGCAGGTGTGGCCCTAAAAAGCAAAAAAAAAAAAAGATTGGTAATTAAATAGAACTTACTGAATTATTGGGGCAAGAGGACAGCTACAAAGGCAACTACTGCTTTGTGTAGGCTTTGTCCTTATCTAACCCTTCAATCTTCCCACCCTTCATCCCTGTCTTTCTCTCTGTGTGTGTATTCCATTTTGTCTGTAGACAAAATAATATATATATATATGATGTATTTTTGTATATATGTACCATGTCATATATGATCTGAGATTATTTTTTAGTAGATTTTTTTTAAGCTTTATTGTTTTGGTTAACACCTGTAAAGTGTTTTTACATTTACTTAAAACAGTAAACAACAGTGTTTGTCTTTACATCTCTTAGTGATTGTGTACCTTTCTGAGACTTTCAAACATTGTACCTATTTTTTTGGATTTAAACTTCTCAGAAGAATCACCTTTTCATTAACTAGGTGAGGACAAATATAAAGAAAAATGGAACTGGAGTTTCTTATTTCCAGTAAAGTTGACATTACTTCCCCAGAGGAAACTTTCCTGGCTCCAGGATTCTATTAGTTCTCCCTGTTGCATGTTCCCAAAGCATTCTTTTATTTCTCAAAGAGCTCATGTCTTTATTATGTGCTGGTTTATAAACTCCGAAATGAGGTATTGTACATATCTTTTTCACTATTGTATTCAAAGTTCTAGAGAAGTCTCAGTACCCACTAGAGACTGAATAACTGAATGAATTGATGAAGAAAGAGGGTGTTGGGACAATTATAGCTAATGATACTACTGTCCTAGGCATTTCAAAAGTCCACCTGGGTTCCTTTCTTAACTTTACTAGTCATTTAGTAATTTAGACAAGTTATAAGGTTTCTGGTTCATATCATTGTTTTCCAATGTCTTTTCCAGTAACTTCATAACACCTTAAATAATATTGTGCACAAGTCCAATATGATAAATAAGCCTATTTAAAAGTTTCAAAAAGCAAGGGCATATACCTCTTATTTATATGGTAACTTTAGGTGCTTGTCCAAAACCAATAGCTTCATTGAGAGGGGGTAGTAATATCTTCAGTTTTATATGAAACAGCAAGACAGGACAACATATTTCTTTTGTAATAAAATTGTATGAAATCAAAAATAATTAAGCAGAGCTATAGTATGGTATCAAAACTAATGCCATCTTGTCTCCTTTTGAAGGACACTTCATATTTGTATAGCTTCAGTTTAATGCAATCATGAATTTAACTTCCACAATTTGACTTTAGATAATAAATCCTCAATTTTCACCGTAAATGTAGAAAACAGTTACTCTTTCTAATCAAATAAATATTGTAAAATATTGGCTCAACATAAAGTAATTCTGGGCTGGGCACTGAGGTTAAACAGATTGATAAATCAATCAATTGATCATTCTGTCTGTTTACCCGTCTGTCACTATGACTTGGTTACAATTTATTTATAATACACATCTGGGAAATTGAGATTTGTATTTGGAGTGATGGATTATTATATATGTGATTTCAGAGAAAATATCATTTCATTTCTATATAGTTATTATGAAAATACTTTCTCTTTAATACCTATCACTCGTTAAGTGGTTATGATTCTTAATGCCCTGGAATACTCAATTTACTTAGTTTTGCTCCTTGCTCCCTCGGGAAAGCTAACAAAGGCAGCTACGACCTTCACTTCTGCAACAGAGATGAGGCACAGAGAACTTGCCATTTAAACACTTACCTGCGCTTAAATGGCTAACATAGGTGGAGCTGAATGTTCACATTGTTTAGTATAGTTACTGTCCATAAAATTATATCAATTATTTGTAACTGTACTCATAGTATTTTTTCAAATGAAGGATAATTCATTTATAATGCTGTCCAAAACATTTATTTTAGAAAAAGAATCAGAATTTAAGTGCAGAATATCCAAAGACAGGATAGCATTTTTTAGTTTTTTCTGCTAATAACCTATTTAACAGCTAATAATTTTTCTTCTATGTTGTTTCATTATAAGTCTAAAGCATCATAGTAATTTAAATCTATTTAAAAAATCCAGAATTTATTTGCAAGAAACTTTACTACCTACCTCCCCTACCCCACTCCAAGCCTTAAACTACAGTCTCTGGCAGTTATTTTAATGGATATATTAGGCTTTTTCTATATATAATATTTTATTTTCCATATTTACATGACTATTAATAGTCAACAAAGTGGATAGACAGAAGACTGATGTATGTGAAATTTAAAAAATCTTAATGGAGATAAATTGTCAATTGCTGAATCATCAAGGATTAATTATGAAATCATTGCTCTTCAGCTAATTTTAAAAGCATTACATTTTTTGTGGAAAAATCTTAGAAATGACTTCATCTGTATACAGCTTCATTTATCCCAGTGGATGAGAAAATATTCTTTTTTGATTCACTAAACCCACTTGATCCATTTCAAGATAAATTAATATTTTTAAAGATCACAAATTTAGAGCATGGATATTTAAAATATATTTGTAATGCCTTAACAGAAAGATAAAGAAGACCAGTGGCTAGAGAAAAAAGTGCAAGGAAATAAAGACCATATTATTTTGGAGCATCTACAGTGGACAATGGGGTATGAAGTTCAAATTACAGCTGCCAATAGATTGGGATATTCAGAACCAACAGTCTATGAGTTCAACATGCCACCAAAGCCCAACATTATTAAAGGTAAGCAACATATATGCTCTCTTAGGCTGAAAATAAATGTGGTATTATCTTTTATAACCCCTCTGGATTTTTCTTAATATTGAAAATATAGTTTTATTAAAGTGTAAATTTTAGTGCTAATCCTGATTATTTACATGTCCTAATTGAGATTTCTCAATCTCTCTTGCCATGGAAGATTTGTTCATATGTAAATGCACTTTCACAACTTAAGTGGTTGAAATGGTCAGGAGAGAAGAGCAGAGGGGGAGGGTGGAGAGTAAGAGACTGTTGAAAATCAACTTGAAAAAATGTCATCCAGACTAGAAAAGACGTTTGCAAAGAGGACAACTTTTCTGACTAAGACATGGGAGTTGGTTCTCCAATTCTGGGGAGATGTAGCCAGAGATAATAAACCTATTCATGCCTGACCAAGGATGTTGAGTTTGAAAAGATAAAGTCTGTCATACATCGAGTCATAAACAACCATAAATATAGCCCCAGAAAGAACTAGGATGAGAGTTTCAAAGAATCTCAGAAAGTTGTCATGACACTCATCATTGGCAGTCACATCATACTGGTGGCTTCTACCTTTGTTGGCTAATAGTGCTTACATCATTTTATGCTAGTAATACTACCAAAGTCCAAAGAAGGGATATTAAAATTATTTTCTGATACATGCTATAGAGGTAAAGATGCAAGAATTTTTCCTGATTCAGTCGGTTAAGTGTTAGTAAGTTGTCATACTGGTCACATTTTAACATTAATTTTCCTTGATGTATCATATTTACTATTAAATGGTAAATTTTATAATATGTGTATTATACACATATAATCTTTATATATATATATATGTATATGTGGAGAGAGCTATGCAAGCTACATATCCATAAACATGACTTAAGTCATATTATAATAGCATATCAGTATTGTTACATAATATTTTTGAGACTAGAAAAAAATAAAATTTGTCAGTTCAGGAAGATTCCCTGTGGTGAACAGGTTAAAGATCCCAAGTTAACATAGCTATAGTGCAGCTCACAACTGTGGTATGGATTCAATTCCTGGCCCAGGAACTTCCAAATGCTGCAGGCATGGCCAAAAAGGAGTAATAATAATAAAGAATAGAAAAAACCTGAGGAAAAAATAATTTCAGTTCAGTCATGCTAGTTAACCTCTTTTAATTTCAAATTGATATTAATGTCATCATTATGACTTTGTTATATCATATATTTTTTTAAATTGAAAGCAAATTTATGCAATTAATATTTCTATTAAAAAATAATTACTATTGATTATATGGTTTAAAATAATGGATATCATAACTTTGTATTGCTAGTATCAATTAATAAATGCTCCCAATTATAATTTTAAATTAGAAAGTTGGAAGTTTCTAAAATAATATGGATATCTGGATATCTTATATTGTGCTGGCACTTTTTAAAATTTACAAAGTACTTCTGTCTGCATTTATTATCTCATTTTATTCTTGGATCTGAGTCGAGTAAGGAAGAGTTATCCTCATTTTACGGATACAATTTTGAGCAATTAAATTATTGTTCAAGGTCAGAACTACTTTAAATCATATGACAAACCCCATGCCCCTTACAGGATAATACATACACCTAAGTAAGAAGAATGGTTGAATAAGCCACTAAGTTCATTGTTTCTAGAAGTTTTAAACATCAACAAGTGCTTCTACAATTATAATGCATTGTGTTTGTAGTAATTATCCTACATGCAGATATCAACAACATGATGTCAATATGATTCTTAATCTGGGTCAGAATCTTCAAAGGAGGACTGCAAGAGTAAACTTCATCCTTCTACATCTTTAATTTAGCTCATATACTTGGAAGGAATAATAATTTTTATCGAGATTAAAAATTAATATTTGTGAAGTAGAAGACAATATTTTGGTTATATTTTATTTTTTAAAATTTGACGAATTTTATTATATTTACACCATCATCACAACTTAATTTTAGAACATTTCCATCCCAAACCCCCAGTCCACTCCCCCAACCTGTACCCTTTGGTAACTGTTTTAGTTACACTTAATAGATAAGACACAAACTTTAAAAAAATAGATTTTAAGCAGGTTGCTTTATATTGTATTCCCAGAGCTCCTGCTGTGCTATTATTATTAGAAACTCTTGTTAGCAAAACCAATGATAGGTATAAACCAAAAGGTAAAATAAATACAGAAACATATGCACATATGAAGGCACAAAATAACTAAAATATGCATTTACTGTGAATATGCTTTGTTTCAATTTTGAAAAGTCAGCTTGTGTGTAGTAACTAGAAAAAATTTTTTTTTCTTTAATTTCAGCTTTGTGCTTATCATTTAACTACTCTTGACCTGTATTTCCTAACATTTAAACTTGTTTCTTCTGCTTCTGCAAAGTTGTTTCATTCATTCCATTTATTTATTGGGGGCTTGATTTGTGAAAAGTACTGTGATAAATACAGAGGAATGATCTATGAAAAGTACAGAACTGGTTCCTGCACTTGAAGATTGTATAATCTAGTAGGGATTAAATGAGAGAATAACAACCAAGTAATTACAATTTAGAGATATGCTGGGGCAGTATGCTGCCATGAGACACTTTGGCACGTGTACATAACTTATGGTGGTAGGTGGGCATTAAGAAAAGATTCCCTTGGAAAGTGATTTCCTAAAAGAAATCTGTAGGGAATGAGACTTCCAGGGAAAGTCTAATATGGAAGAAGTCATTGAGAGAAAAAGAATTTTGTTTGCTTTAGGAACAAGAAAAAGAAGGGCTGGAAGAGAAACTGAAGATGTATGAACAAAAATAAGGATAGAGAGGGAACTGTGACCCATAGAATCCAAGGTCTTCTGGAAACTATGTAAATAATTTAAAAACAGAGCCTAAAAGTAATAAGAACTCTTTTGAAGTAGGGAAAATATATGAATAGATAGACATTGTAGACAGACTAATCTTGCTCATCTGGGTAGAACCAAGAGATGGATGACCATGAATGCTTGAACAATGTGATAACAGTAGAAAACAAAAACAATGAATACATTCCCTACATGGTGTAGATTAACCTGCCTGCATAACCATTGGATTCAGTAGACATTGATGACTTTTGAGTTTCTTGCTTGGGCAGCTGGAACATTGTTGACATAATTCTTCAGGATAAATAATCTTATAAACAGCAGGATTTGGAGAAGGAGGATCAAATGTAATATCAGTTTGGTATTTGCTAAGCTTAAAGTGTCAAATAGATGTTAGATATATGTGAGAAGAATGGATGAGAAGAGAGCCACAGCTTAGAAACATACATTATGATATTGTCAGACTTAATGGGTGATTGGTATTTAAAGCCTGAGTGGGGATATAACCACACAGTGAGTAATGACTAAGCTCTATGAAAAGAAGTTGATGAATGTGAAATTCAGAGATGTTTCCCACTACCTAGAAGGGTGACTGGCACAGCATCAGTGTTCAAGGGGTGCTTGTTGAGTTACTAAAGAGTATTAAAACTGTGTCCCAAGGAACTGTAATATTATACAGAAAGAGGAAATCACCACCCCTCATGAGACTAAGATGTAGAGTTCCTGGAAAAACATAAGACTAATATATTGAAAGTTAAGAGACAGTCATATTTCCAGAATAAAATTTGTCAACCACATTTGACCTTTCAGATGCTGCTAAGAAGTCAACGTAATTAAGTTAAAAAGAGATGAGAAGTGTGCCTATTACATATGGCTTTGCTGAAGTGGTTGGGAGAGAAATTAGGTAGGAATAGGCTGAGGATTGTATGAGAGGTTAGCAGGTTTAGACTCTATGTTAATTTAATGCTTCTAAGAAGCTTTACTATAAAGGTGAGCAGAGGGGGATAAAAAAAGTCAGTGTTAGGACTTTTATGATGAAAAAAACTAGAGCCTGTTTCAAAGCTGATGAAGCAGATCAAGCAGTCAAGGAAATGTCAGACACAAATGTCCAGACAAAGCTACCTGAGAAGGTAGGAAATAGAATTCATCCTCTCTAAACTGTATAGCTGATACAAAACCAGAGCAGCTTACTGGAAGAGGGGGAAAAATAAAAGATTTATTTTATCTATAAAAATATCACAAAATAATACCTAATTTACTGTAACTGAATCTACAACGTGCTAAGGTCTTATGGAAAGCCAGGTCAAAGACAGGCCCTTATACTTCAAGAACTGTTTGATTTAAGTTCTAGGAGGTTCCTTGGGGGCAATTCTAAAAGTTGTGACGAACCCAAATAGTAACCATGAAGACATGGGTTCGATTCCTGGCCTTGCTCTGTGGGTTAAGGATCCAGCATTGCTGTGAGCTGTGGTGTGGGTTGCAGATGTGGTTCAGATCTGGCATTGCTGTGGCTGTGGTGTAGACCAGAAGCTACAGCTCCAATTCGACCCTTAGCCTGGGAAGTTCCACATACCACAGGCACAGCCCTAAAAAGCAAAAAAACAAATGTCCTTCATATGCTTTCATCATAATTACTCTTGTAGTTATATAGCCTATTACATTTAAAATAAATATTATAAACAAACATATTTGAAATTAATTACATGTATATACGTATACACACATATATGTATATGTGCATGCATATACACATATAAGCTAGCAAATCTTAAGTCTCTAATTTGGAGAAGATATGGAGTTTAAAAATTAATTTTGTTTTAATTTTTAAATAGCATGCATTATAAACTGTCCAAATAAAGTTTACCGACTTTGAATTTAAAAATCAGTTACTTATGTGCATTCAGATATAATTAATTTCTTGTAAGCAACAGGCTAAATCTAGGGAACATTTATTTGTTGGACTGAGGAACTATTTTTTAACTATAGGCTTACCTCACATTCATATGTAATATATTCAATTGATAATGATAGCTTTTCTATGTATGTATCTTAGTTGATACCACATTCTCCATAGTTTATGATTCTAATTTAAAAGTATTTGGTGATTAATAATATTTTCTTATTTTCACTTATTAAAGATGTGTTTATTTGGAAAGCTATGTTTTTTGATTCACACAGAAATAGATTGTGCAAAAATCACAATCATGTTCCCTTTTGGGATATTCATACAGCATAATTCCATCCATTTTATTTTCTAAATAATAAATATGTTTCATGGTGATGACAAATTTATTCTTATGAAAATATTTATAAAACTATCCATGGAACTAGGGGCTGATAAAACACTTTTTATTGATTTGTTCTGTAATTTTAATGACTATTTCTAACATGGTGGAATGAACATAATTTATCGCTTTAAAAAATTCTTGTAGATAAACTTATTCTGAGAAAGAAATGCACTATTTCTTTTGGCTTACAACGTGTTCGATATTGTTGGTTTTAACCAAAAAAGGCTTGACTATCTTTTAGTAACCGCTTCCTTTTTTTCCTCTTATTACTATGATTTGAAGACATTTAATTTTAACATTGACTCTCAATGTAATTTGGTGGCAAATAATTCCATCAGGTCTCAAGATATGATAGTAAAATAATTCTGGCATCTGAAATCAAGCATGTACTACAACCATGAAAGTCCCTTCAAGTTTAAAACTAATGAAGAAATGACACATATCACCACAAATAAATATATTGCTAAATTTTTTTGGTTAATTTGTATTTTCATGGGCTTTTGATTGTACTTGTAATGAACTGTAGAATAAAATTATTTTGATGGAATTCATTCTAGTTCCAACAAAGCTAGTATACCTGTTCACCTCTAAATAATTCAACATGGACAGAAAACAAATCATTCAGGTGTATGGCAAATACTTAAATATTCTCTTAAGGTTAAATTTAAGATTATTTTAGAATACAAATTGAAGAAATTCTAAAACATTGGTGAAATTGAAGTTCAATTAATGGGTAAATACTTCATTTTAATACTTGGAAATCACAGTCAAATCTAGATTTCAATGATACATTCAAAACAGTATTTATTTGATTTAGCATATAATGCAAAAGTAAGTCTATGAATTATTTTCATGATCCTAGCTTCCCAAATTTATTTTAAATGAGGAAAAATAACATATATGTAGAGGATACCTATGACCAGTTGAGTTAATCTTTCTTGCTTCTCTCCTTATTGCAAAGTTTCATTGTATAAACTTATAATTTATAATTACATTTCTTGGTACTGTACTCATATTAAAAATACAACTACTTTTATTAAATATGTTTTCTAAAAAATATGGTAGCAAAAATCTGTCACTAAACGTAGCAGAATATGATGCACTCATATTTAAGTAGCAATGTGAATTTACCAGTAACATAGTAGAATGATTAATGACCCTTCTCTAATACATTTTGTCTTAAGTAAATAATATTGAGTTCGCATTTAAGGAATCAATAGTAGAACTAATGTCTGAGTTATGTGAAATAATCTTTATTGCTATTGAGCCTCAATTATGTTTTTAATATGTGCAAATTATGTAGAAGTATTTTATAGTAGATTTTTTTATTTTTGTCTTATATCAAAGTAATTTTTGCAGATAATTGGTGATGGCTTTATGTAAATCTTGTATTAATTATTTTCTCTTTTTTTTCCTTTCCTACTGTCACTTTTTTCTTTTCCTTTATTTTCATATTTATAATTCTACTCTTTTTTCCTTAATTATTTTATTCTTATTCTACTTTCAAAAATAATTTTCAACATGCAGATAAATGCTGTGAAGCGAATAAAGGCGAAAATGGAAGCCAGTCATGGCAGCTGAATGCTGCTGGGTTTTCTTTCATTATAGCCATAAGTTTGTCTTGCATGTTTTAATGTCATTATATCATATGATATTTCCTTTTATGCCCTGCAAATTTACAAGGCTGATCTAAAATTATAATAAAATATTTTCTAAGGTTCAACTAATTATGCATGTATCCTCACCCATGAACAATTAGCCTTTTTTCATTCCCAATTTGTTGAATATTAGTGTAGATAATTTGCCAGAAAATTGCTGAAGGAAGCTGAACCAGGATTGTTTCTTCCAGGTACCAGTTCACAGTATAACTTGCTTCATTCTAAACTTTAATTTCTAAAATTTATGATATTAAGTATCATATCACCTTCACTTGGAACTTAAGCATTTACTACATCTAACTTTCATTTGATTATTTTGAATATATAACTCAGTATTCATGACCATACATTGTATAAATAGAAAATTTATTACGTAGAATTGTGGATCTTTTAATATTACTTCCAATTGTTATTCTTTTCAATGTATGTTTCCAACTTTATAAATGTTTATACTATTTCATAGTGTTTACCATTTATATAAATCATAAACCTAATGACTTGTGACCCTGTGCACTAGATTTGAATTGTGTTTTGAGGGGGCATCACATATTCCTAGTCTAACAACATAGGCTCTTTTTATTGCTTTTTTCCTGGACACCTGAGTCAATTGCTTTGGAAGGATCAAAGAGATAAGTAAATATTTTAGCTACTACTTTTAAGACACTGAAATTGAGATGAGAATGAGGTTACTAGATTCCAGCCTTCAGAGGAGGCTTGATTTGAGGGAGTAGCATGAGTAATGTTTTTTATATTCACATTTCCATTCATTACAAAATGAGAAAAGAGTGTTTTGTGGTTTTACCACCAATCACACCCTAGAAAGTGATTCTTTTTACTCATTGAGGACAATTAGGAAGCAATCAAATTTACATCTATTAACAAAAATGACCATAATTTACATGGTAAATCAAATTATTGAGTTCTGGGCTTTGAGATTCCTTCATCAAAACTATTTTGTTGCATGAAAGTATTTTATTTTTTAAAAGAAATACCTATACATTATTCATATAAGGTCTAAAGGTAGACCTGCATTTGGTAGTCTGTTTTCTTTAATTTATCTTTTCCAAACTCTTTGCTATTGACTGCTGTACTTCAGTGCAGAGGTGACTCTTCCACAGGGTAAACATACTTATGCATGTCTTCTCTCTCCCCTGCTGAGACAAAGGGATTTCCCAATTCAATTCCTGCAGTATGGGAATTTAATCTATTTATTGGGAATGATTTAATTTTAAAATTAAAATAATCAGTGTTCTGTTGATTAAAGAACTAATTATAATTGCACATTACACTCCATGATTGCATATTACATTCCATGGGTTTGGATAAGACCTGTAGGTATGTTGATTACTAATATGTAACAAGTACTGGGAAAGAAAGAACTTCCAAAAACAGTTTTTCTCATTCATTATAACCTGACTGGATCTCTCCAATGAGTTGTAAATATTTCCATGAGAAACTCATAGAAATTGTCTTGATTTAGTATATAATTACATGATAGTTTTGTTGAGAATGTAGACCATGTCTTTTTTTTTTCTTTTTTTTTGGTCTTTTTGCCTTTTATAGGGCCACTCCCATGGCATATGGAGGTTCCCAGGCCAGGGGTTGAATCAGAGCTGTAGCCACTGGCCTACGCCAGAGCCACAGCAACACGAGATCCAAGCTGCATCTGTGACCTACACCACAGCTCACGGCAATGCCAGATCCTTAACCCACTGAGCAAGGCCAGGGATCAAACCCGCAACCTCATGGTTCCTAGTCGGATTCATTAACCACTGCACCACGACGGGAACTCCTAGACCATGTCTTTAGTAAGATAATAGTGTTGATTTTTTTTTTTTTTGGAAATTATATGTTCTGTAAATGAAAGTCACCAAAAAATGATATGAAGAATATTCAGTCTGGTTTACATGATACCTAGACTTACTTTGGATAGTTCAGAAAAGAACTTAAAATTAAAATTCTAATATCTTAGAATTATTTACATTTAATGATTTTTTCATTTAGATTTTCTAAATATCTAAGTACAAATCAAGATATTAATGCTAAAATTAATGAGCTGTCTATTTATCATTTGGCCAAATGTCCTTTCTTAGATGAATAATTTTAATAGTTCTAAGGTATACATAAACTAAAAAAAATTATCAAACATCTTAAAATAATAGACTCTCTGCTTTGCTTTACATTTATAAGGAAAGGAAAGCAGAAAACTGTAAACAATGGAGCTATTGCATTTCAAAACATGAGATATTAGAGATTGTAAATTACTTCTTGGATATTTATTTACATCTTAATAATATGTAAGTGTTGCTGAATTATCTTTTTCTTACCTGATCTTTACTTTTGTTATATGCAATCATAAAGTGTAACTGACAGTTCATTTTTGCCTAATGAGTATCTGCTGTAAGTCTAAGTAAATGTGATTATTGGTAAACAAGTCATGAAAAATTTCCCTAGTGTCATCTAATGACTTTTTTTCATCCAGTGGATTTTGAAATAAAATTCTGTGTCTGAAATGTAGAAATATGAACTTGTGTGTAAGGTGAGTTTTATGTTATTCACTATATATAATCAGAAATATGTGCCCATGTTTATTTATGTATATATTTTATCATCAAATGTTAAATCATTCTAAAAGTTTGTCTTGACTGTTTTATACCATTTATAAAGTTAGGTTGATTTGCTTATGCATATGTGCATATGGAGTACCAGGATTAGTTTTTAATGTAAACTTGAATGTGTCCTTTCTTCTTCCAATCCTTTTGCAGTTCTATCTTCTTTCTTGCATTTATCATCCTGTCTCTCTACCCCAATTCAAAGTCTGATTATTTCTCAGCTAGATATAAGGCCTTATCAGACCACATTTCAGATAGGCTAACAGATTATGCTTAGGAGGTAGCAATAAAAGCCTCTTTCCTATGAATTTTTTTCTCACAGGGAGAACCTTACATAAATTGTCATTTTTAATCCTCTCTGTCTTAATACTAATATTCATTGGGAATAAAGGCATTTTATAAACTCTACCCATATTCTTTCCCAAACCATTATGCAACTGTCCAGATGTTCGTTCATTACTGGCAGAAATGATCAGCATTGAAATTCTTAATTATTTTGTTCATTTTTCTTAGTATTTTTTCTTTTTCTTAGCCTAAAGCATCTCAGGTGTTTAACAATTTTAAATAAATGAATGAATAAACAAATTCTAGACATTGGCTTATCATTGTATATGTCAATAATATGTATAAAACAAATAGTTGCACAACTTTATTGCAGATAATTTTGACTTTTTAAGTAGTCATCATTTCCTTTAAAATTAATAGTTAAAATTGGAGTTCTCTTGTGGGTGAGTAGGTTAAAGGTCCAGCACTGTCATTGTTGCAGCTTCGGTTGCTACTGTGGTTCGGGTTCAAACCCTGGCCTGGGAACTTCCACATGTCATAGGTGTGGCCAAAAAGAAAAAAAGAGAGAAGAGAATAAAAATAAAATTAATAGTTAAAATTACAAGTATGCATAGTAGTTCATAGCTTTTACAATTTGGGTTAATTTAGAAATCATTATACCACCATTTTCTATATAAGAATTCCCACTAATTATATTTAATTAAAATTAAAATAATGAAAATTCCACAATATTTTTAAGTCTGGACAGCTGGATTCATGATTACTCAGTTATATTGAACAAAATAGAGTGTGCAAGGGAAAATTAGACCATGTATTTTGGATATTGATGAGTACTTTCAGATACATGGAAAGTATTTTATTTATTAACGTAATATACCTACACTAAGAATGAAGAAATAAGATTACAAATGATTTTAGTAATTCAAGATGGATACTTATACCACAAATATATTAGTTAAGTATATTTGGATTTAGCTTTCAGAAATAGCTAGTATCATATTTAATATTTCCAGTTCATAATAGTTAATTAAGAAATATCTCTAGTCATGTAAAATTATCTGAAAATTTCTGCCCATTTGTTCTTGATAATGATATTTGCAGGATTAAGAGCTTTAAATAAATAACCTCTTATGACACTACCTAAATTTAATATTATCTTTTATAATTATTTTAGCCCTATGTATTATGATTCTGCTCAATAATTAAAGATACAAAATCATGAAGTTCAGAACTAAATGTCATTTTATGTATTTTATTATGGCTCAAATCTGTAAGGCATTATGTAATATCCTTTAAACCACCTTTGAATAAGTACTATTTAAGTATGCTTTTTCTTATTTGGTTTTATTTCCTTTAATTCTTCCTTTTAATTTTTTTCTGTCTAATATTTTCTCTCTCCCTCCCTTCCTCTCTATTCTCCATCTCAAAATCTGGTCATGAATAAATAGTGTTAATTTCTTCTGTACTTTTTTGTAAATCACTGTTAAATTTTAAAATTTTGGAATTTGTGGTGTGTGTATATGTCATAAAGCCTTTAACAAGGCTAATGCATTGAATGGATAGCTTAAATTTATATATTTTAAATTATTGAAAATACAAATTTCTTCAAATAGCTCTGAAATTATTTCCATATAAGTCAAAATTGGTAAAAAGTCTGTATTTAAATAAGCTGATTTTGTCATTTAAAATGGGAGTATTATTTCATCCTATTAATACTTGATAGTTAATCTTAGAATTCAGAAAATATTAACAGTAAATTTTAGGTGCTAACTGAAGGAAACAATCTTTCTAACATCTAATGAACATATTCGTTTCCAAGTTACCATATAAACAAGAGTATTTTTCTAGAGTTAACATTTTTAATTTTGAATGTAAAGTTGTATATTATTTTATTATTTCATGCTACTTAAAAATTTGATATAATGCATGAAAATTATTAAAGTGAAATTTTCCATCCAACATTTATATGAAGGAAAGGAGTCAGTAAGTATAAATCAAATTTAATTGTTCTGAAATAAAATGGAGATGGGAGTTTAATATCAATAATTTTTTTCCAAGTACCTCTGGTTTCCTTATTTTAAGATTATGAACTTGATAGACATCTCTGGTTGTAATCCACCCCTTCTTCATAGTTATTAACTAATTGAAAGCCTAAAATATCTGTCCCTAAATGTTACAGAAAAAGAGGGTTATCTTATAAAATGTTTAGAAAAATTGAAATACATACTAGCCAAGGAAAACACATATATTCAAAATTCTATTAGTATATCTGAGGTGATCTGAACTGCAGCTGATGTCCTCATGTCTTTGTTGGTAGATAATTATTTGAGCTAGTTTTTAAAAGTATGCTCATACAAGTGTAATTAAATTTTAAGTGCGAACTAGTCCAATGTTGTTTGTGTTAAGTCTAGATATTGCAAAATTTCTTAATTTGTGTAAATTAAAGTTAAATTCAAGTATTCTTCATCACTCCACTTTAGGTAATAGGCATATAGTTACACATTGCATAATACTAAGAGGTAGCATAAGTTTTAAAATATACCATATTTATTTTATTTTATCTATGTACTAAATGACACTATGAAATAAATCTCTAGAAAATCATTTTTTTTCTAAAGGCAAGCAATTAAAAATTACTGTTTAAAATAACATCCACAATTCATGAACTTCTTTCAAAAATATTTTTATCTCACATCTTACATTGATTCTATGTATAACACTTCTGTTTTTAAAGTGACTATTTCTGATCATTTTAATTGCATTTGTTTTCATCATAACTTATTTTCTTGGGGAAAAATGTATGTTATATATGTATTGTCCTCAGTATCATTTCTTATTTAAAACCCCTGACATAATATCCAGCACTATGTGTAATCCTATGCATGAGTTTCATAGTATATTAAATGTCATTTTATTTTCTGTACCTCTGTGTCTCCATTGTTGTAATAAAGAAAACTGACGAAAAGCTTTGTTATATGTGTTTTCTTTATTACTGGTACAAACCTTTTCTGTCTTCGTTGTGTGTTTTCATTTCTAACTTGATCAAATTCAATATCCAAGTGTAATAAATGTATGATCATTGAGTGATTTCTCTTTGGGTATAAATAATACATCATCTGCAGACCCAAGTGGCAAAAATAATTTAGGAACAATATCATATACTATTACTTTCATAGTAAGCTAGCTCTATGATCTTCTTAGAAACTTTTATTACTAGTGGGAGGCCAAAATAATCAGAGGGTGTCTTAATGAAATACATGAATATGGTTATAATTTAAATAATATAATGATTAGAGAGTAGTGTCCATTGCCAGCAAAAATTTATAAAAGCAGACATAATTGCTTAAAGTGACTTTTCTCCATTTCCTTTGGTTAGTATAGTACTATAACTCAGTTTGAGCACCCTGAGAATAAAGTTATAGAAAATCATTAAGTTCTTGATTCATCCACAGTCAAGGTATGAAACAAAAATGGCTTCAGAAGTTTTCAAATAACAGTAATAATACAAAACCAGAGCAGCTTCTCTTTTTTAACATGTACTTTGTTACACACTGCATGGTTAATGCCTTAAGTGCAATATTTTGTTTACTCTTAAGTACCGTGTCTCTAATAGTTAAGATGAGAAGAGTGAGAACTAAAGAGATTGAGGAATTTATATAGTAAAGAGTCACAGTTAGAACCCAATTCCAGTGCTCTTTCTAAAACATTCTGTTACTTTTTGTTTGTTTGTTTTAGCACTGAACCTGGGTTCACATGATATTTTTTAATATGTAAATTATTCAATTAGTTTCTATAAAGTGGAAAAAATAACATCTGGTTTAGACATGAATATGTATTCCCCTTATACAAACATAGTCAAGTGTTGCATTGCCAGATAAAAAACAAATAGTGTAGAAATTACAAAAGAGAAAATATTCATTTTCAAGATTTATATTATTTTAAGGTACACTTAGTCTTTTTTACTCTAGGATAGTCCACTCTCAGATGTCTATCTTAACATATACCACCTGTTAAAAATGTTTTCACACCATTTTAAAGTGAAAGTTTTTATATAATACCTAATTTTGTTGTAATATTGAACTTTTCAGTTGATGCAATAGCTACAAAAGTTCTATATATTAGGAGAGACAGTTAAGCTGTTCTCAGTTCTCCTTTTCCTGACACCATTAACAATGAGATTGTATCAAGTGGGAAGTATCTGGGAGGTCTTGGATATTTTTTAGTGAGTTTCACAATAATTTTATTTTAATTTATTAACATATCACCATACTGTTTTGAGCCACTGTGAGGAAACTAAAGAGATTTGAGAAAGTTTATTCTGATATTTTAATCAAACATCATTATTTTATTACATCAATAATCTAAGTATCAGAAGAATGACTAGTCATTGACATGGTGGAGCAACGTATATTCAATTTTCCTTTTAAGTTTATTAAATTATACAATCAAGGCATAGTTAAATCTCCCATATATCACTTATATGGTCTTATATCTTTGACTTAATTCCTTTGATTTCTTAATTGGACCATGTGAGGGTGGGGGGGCATTATGACAAAGGAAAGGCTGTGTATTAACCAACCATTATCCCAGTAACAATGGCACTTCTTTTAGGCAGCTGTTACCTTTCTCACTTCAACTGGTACATATAGTTGCATTCCCATGATTAGAATAAACTCATATTGAGTTTATAGTCTTAACAGAATATCAAGCTAAATTTTATCACTTTCTGATTTTGTATATTTCCTGAAAACATTTTACAAGATGACTTATTTACACTTTTGGTAGAAATAGTTTATTTTTCTATTAGTATAAAATACTATTTTTATTTACTGTCTAATCAAGATAGATATTTCCATTTCAGCAACTATTTTTTTCATTTTAGGAAATCAAACCACCCCAATATGTTATTTTATAGCTGAGCGTCTACCATATATTTATTCAAATGCACTGTGTAATAATACATAAGTGCCCCTACATGTTTAGAGTATTTAATTTTAATAATATAATTTGATTTTTTAATATAACCCTAATGCACAAATTGAGATCTCTGAGACACAATGAACTGAATGTGTAAAAATGGGAAATTTGCAAACTTAATATAAATTCCTTGGAAAACAATAATACTATCCATGTATTTGTTCACATTTTCCATTTATTTTCTCATACATTAGGAAAATTCATAGGTATGTATATTTAAGATTTATAATAAAAAATTTAAATTGTTGGGACTTTCAACAAGCCATTTGATAAATATTAGTTGTAGTTTAATATTATATGGGTGTGATTCAATTTTGTAATATAGTCTTTAAGAAAGTATATTTTCTGTTTGTACAAAGAAAATTTAATTTCCATTTTTCATATATGGAATAGCCTTTTAGTATTAGCAGAAAAAAATGAAATAGGCCAATTAATGATTGAATCAGGGGGTAAAAAAAATTAAAACATTCAATTTTTTTAACTCTAGCTGGTATCTATTTTGATCAAAATCATTTCAGTCTAAAAAGCTCCCTTTCTAGTGTCCAATAAGACATTCATTATCTTATGGGAAATAACTAAATAAACTCCAACAAAGCAAACTGAACAGATACCATAACTTTTAAATTGTATATGAAGAAATTATGGACTAGTGGGGTAAAAATAAACTTGAAATGCAGAAGTTTGGGTGGATAATTATGATAAATAAAATTTTATATCTTTATTCCATTTTTAACAGAGTTTTGTTGCAAGAGGCCTACATTCCAATATACTTTGCAATTTGAAATATCAGTTTAGATAAGAGCATGGATATTCTATTGTACAATGACTTTAGAAATTTCACAATTTCTCATGATATATTGTTGCACCAGATTTGTAATGACAATTATTAAAAATAATTATTTCTAAAGTATTTAGCTATTTGAAACATTTATCAGAAAAGTGTTGTTCTCTACTATTTCTTTTTAGGCAGATATTATTTTTTAAAATTAACACTTTTTAGGAGTTCCCTTGTGATACAGTGGGTTAAGGATCTGGCCTTGTCACCACAGAAGCTGGGTCACTGCTGTGGCACAGGTTATATCCTTGGGCCAGAAACTTACACAACTTTTTTGGCTGAGGGTTGGCCAAAAAAAAAAAAAAAAAAAAAAGAAAAAGAAAAAGAAAGACTTAAAAGAAAAATAAAATTAGCACAGTTTATTTTATTTAATTATTTGATTCTCTTTCTTCCATTAAAACTCATACTGAGAATTTGACGTTTCCATAACATTCCCATAGAAGAATAATAACTTTATATTTTAAATTATTCACTTTTTATAGAGAACTATCTTAAAAGGTAAATACTAAAACTTTAATGGGAACTGGGTAAATATTTTTTTTAAGGGCAAAAGTTATGCACTATTTGAAATGTCACTTCATTTAAAAGTATACGGAATAATTAAATATATAACTTTATACTTTTATTTAGTCTTTTACAGTGGCTATTTTTAAAATATATTAACAGAATTCCATTGTGGTTCAGCAGAAATAGACCCAACTAGTATTCATGAGGATGCAGGTTCCATCCCTGGCCTCTCTCAGTGGGTTAAGGATCCAGCATTGCCATGAGCTGTGGTATAGTTCACAGATGCGGCTTCGATCCCACCTTGTTGTGGCTGTGGTGTAGGTCAGCAGCTGTAGCTCTGATTCTGACACCTAGCCTGAGAACTTCCATATGCCACAGGTGTGCCCCTTGTCCCAAAAAGTAAAATAAAATATATTAATAGACATAAATTGGAGTTCCCTTCTGGCTCAGCAGTAATGAACCCAGCTAGTAACCATTAGAACTCAGGTTTGATCCCTGGCCTCGCTCAGCTGGTTAAGGATCCGGCATTGCTGTGAGCTGTGGTGTAGGTTGCAGACGTGGCTTGGATCTGATGTTGCTGTGGCTGTGGTGTAGGTCAGCAGCTGCAGATCCAATTTTACCCCTAGCCTCGGAACTTCCATATGCCACAGGTGTGGCCTTAAAAATAAAAAATAAAAAATAAAAAACAAACAAAACAATACACATAAATGAATGTTAATTCAATTGCTACTCACAAATTAAAAAAAAAAAAAAAAAAAAAAACCCAGCTACTTCCTTGCTTCTTCAGTAGGGGTTGACATACTTATCTGTATCATGGCAACAGGTGTGGAATCGTGGAATTGGAGAAGGGAAAACTGAACAGACATTTCATAGCCATAGTCCAGGCATCTACTAGCTCCCGCCTAACCATTGCAACATGCTCTATTTCCCTGTCTGTGTATCTATGTCTATCAACTCCCTACCATCTTTTATGAAAACATCACAGTTTTTGTTGGCAGTGATGTTTATTTATTTTGTTTTGGTTGATTTAATTTGTTTACCGATTGCAAGGTCCATTCTCTTTAACCTCATCAATTATCACTTAATCAGAGACATCTTCCTCCAATAACGCCCAATATCATATCTCTAATATCCAGGCATATATGCTAATTTCAGAATATACTGTGTATTTTCATACATCTCCATCTTTGCTCACATCATGTTCTGACCAGAATGGCGCCTCTCAACATGCAGAAAAATTCTTCAACACCATCTCAAAAGTTATCCTCTCACTCATGCTTTCCTTGACCACTAACATCCACTTACATGATTTTTTCCATCTATCTGCCCAGGTCACATTATTTTTCACCAATTACACTGTTTTTCAGTTTCTAAATTACATATCTCGCTCACTTCTCTCAGTACATTAAGAACTCCCAGGGAAGAGAGTCCCTTGCCTTTTCTTAAATTTTATTCCCACAACTGCTTAATAAAGTTGTTTAATAACATTGTGATAAATTAAAAGGTGATCCCCTGCCCATGATGAATTTATCCCTGGGCAAAAAGATCACTTTTGCAATATAAAGGAATAGATGCAATTTTGAAAAGATATTTAATTTATAATTCTGCATTTGTAAACTAACATGTATAGAAAAAGAAACATATATAGAAAAAGACAGACATGTATAGAAAAAAGTGTAGTGTTTTACATTTATAAATGTCACTTATGTAATACACATATTTATAATTCCCTTCCTATTATTAAGCCAAATAGCCTCAATTAGCTAATTTTTCTTGCCCCAAATCAGATACATTGTAAAAAAAACGGGGGGAGGGCTGAATTATCAGACTCCTTTCAAACAATACCTCTTAATAAGGAGAAATGACTTGAAGGGAAAATTTGGATTAATATTGAGTTCATATTTTAAAAACAGTTATACATGTAATATCACTTTGACAGAAAAATCAAATTAACTAAACAGAGACAGAGTAATAGGGAATATGTAATGTGAAATACAATCTTTACCCCCCAAATAACAGGGTTGTATGAAAATAAATTTGATAGTAGGCAAATGTCTACATCAACATTATTTAACTGAGTTCATGCAGAAAAGACATAACCATATTTTTAAGATGTAACAAAAATATTATTTTCCCAGAGTTCCTGTTGTGGCTCAGGTGGTTGGTTAACGAATCTGACTAGGAACCATGAGGTTGCGGGTTCAATCCCTGGCCTCGCTCAGTGGGATAAGGATCCAGCGTTGCCGTGAGCTGTGGTGTAGGTTGCAGATATGGCTGGGATCCTGCGTTGCTGTGGCTCTGGTGTAGACCAGTGGCTACACTTCCAATTATACCCCTATAGTATATATATATTATTTTCCCCAAATGCAATCTTTTCTAAAAACTCTTTTTCGTTTTCTCTTAAATGATGACAGTATTTTTTTCATAGCCATCACAGATTTATTAGCACTATGTATTTTTCCTTTAAATCATTGACAGAAAAATGCATGAGATTTCAAATTGTACTCACAGTTTTCACACAGCAAGTTCGGTGAGCAATTAAATATGTGAATAAAATGAACACAAGTGCAGTAAAAATTTGCTAATGATGAGTGCATTTTGTTGGGAAGCTGAATGAGGTAAATGCTTTATCTCATAAATACCATGAGTTGTCCAAAAGGAAACTGATGACAAAGTAAAAGATTAGAACACAAAGGAAGTACTAACTTAATTTACAAAGGAAACTTTCTGGAGTTCCTGTTGTGGCAAGCAGAAACGAATCTAACTAGCATGCATGAGGATGTGGGTTCAAGCCCTGGCCTCACTCAGTGAATCGGGATCCAGCATTGCCATGAGCTGTGTGTAGGTAGGTCAGAGACAAGGGTTGGATCCTGTGTTGCTGTGGCAATGTTGTAGGCCAGCAGCTACAGCTCTGATTTGATCCCTAGCTTGGGAGCTGCAGCTCTGATTCGACCCCTTGCCTGGGAATTTCGATATGCCTTGCAGGTGCCACCCTAAAATTAAAAAAAAAAAAAAGAAAGAAAAAAAAAAGAAAGGAGACTTTGATTCACTTTGTAGTAAACTTTTGAGAGTTTTAATCTATTTTTTTATTTCAATGAATGAATGTTTATAATATTGTACAAAATAATCATAACAATAGAAGCAATGATAAAGATAAGCCAAAAATCCAAAAGTAATGCTCAACTAAAGAGGACAAAATGAATTACAGAAGAGAATGCAACGAAAAAGAAAAGTAGATATTCTTGTCCTCAATCCAAGCAAATGTCATTGTCATCTGTCAGAGACAACGACATCATTATTGATAATTATCTTGCTTTCATTCATTTTAACATCAAAGATCAAGATTTTAATTTGACATACAGAAGGGGATGATCAAAAAGATAATTTACTATTGAATAATGAATAAATGAAAAAATAATTAAACTAAAAACTTCTTGAGTTCTGCTCATAATGAGACGGATAATTCAAACTAGAAGAATGAAAATATACTTAAGCTTTAGGCCTTTAAAAAGAGTGCTTATCAACTTTTTTAAAAACACATAAAATATAAATACGTAATATAATTTTATGTATCACAGCTCATGAACACTAGCAATATTCAAATCTTTATCTTGCTAAAATCTAGGAAAGTTTTGGGTAAAAGTAAGTAAGATCTAATTTTAGAAAAAAGATATTATAAACAAATAATTAGTAATAAGAGGTTGCTATAAACAACCTGAGCACAAAGTAATAGTTATAGACGTGCAATGATAACATATTTGTTTAGTGTTTTGGAATTCCCAAAGTACCTTCACACGTGATTCTCAGAGAATGTTTTAGCTAGGATACATGGTGATTACTGTCCATATTTCATCAATAATGAAACAGAATACAATTATAATTATGATTTAGATATATCTAATTGTAGTGTGTAGGCCACAACATGAGTGAACAATACCATGGTGGATATAAAAAATATTAGAATTCTGATCAATATTTTATATCATTTTAATTTCTTATTTTTGTTTTGTAATTGTACATTGCATTTTTTTTCAAAGGATAACTTATTATAAAATATTGCCCATTTAAAACTTAAAAGAAAAATACATATCTTTGGAAGACGTATTCTTTTTTTTCTCTAGGTGTATCAGGAAGCAATAAAAAAGTAGCTTGGATTAGAGGAAGAATGTTAACTCAAGTCATAGTTGCTCTTGAGTTTGTTGTTTGAATTTTTAAAACATTTTGAATTAAGAACAAAGGGTGGGGAAAAAAATGGAAATTGTATTTTGAATCATCCTTGCTGGTTCTATTTACAACCATTTTCTGCTCTGCTGTTTGCAATGTGCTATTTGCAATGTTCTTCTCGATGTATTGACCGGACATTGAAAACCTCAGAAGTTCGAACATTTGTTTCAAACTGAATCAAAGTTGAATGGATCCATCCACTCAAAGATAATAACTGTTACCATTAATTCAGGAGACCCATAGTCATGATTAAGTGGAAGACAAATGTGTTATTTGGATAAATAGTTAATAGTGGGACATTGTGCCCAGATTGTTACTATCCGTAGTTTCGTTGTTTCCCTCTTTAATAACGAATTTTATAACTTACATGAATCAAAATTCTTTTTTGTTTTTCCTTTTTGTGATGGTATGTGCAAAGGTGATCTGAAAGTCATATTGTTTCAAACATATAAAATAAGTAGATTCTTGGCATCATTTTTCTAAATATCTAAAATACATAAATATGGCATTTCTATGAGTATGCCTAATTCCTTATTTAGAATAATTGAGAGAAGACTGTCAAACCTAAAGACAAATCAGAGCTAATTAAGGTTCAGTTTATCAGGTCAGGTATTCTCTGTAGGGAAGGGAAAATCTTAATAAATGCGGCATTTCTCTACACAGATCCTTAGCGTTGGAAAATATGATTTTCTGTCTTGACAAGTGAGTTATGTCAAGAAATGCAAAGCCTGCAACATTGTCTATACTGGAGGAATACTGTGATTATACTTTATTTTCAATATCCTCACTGTTTTTGAAGCTGTAAAGCTTACCAATTTTTTTAAATTTTTAAATTTTTTAAAAATACATTTTTTTCTGTGAACACAGTTTAGATCTTAGTTTCATTTCTACACTTTGGTTCTTTCTATTTTATTTTCTTATTCTTTTTTTTTTTTTGTCTTTTTGCCATTTCTTGGGCTGATCCCATGGAATATGGAGGTTACCAGGCTAGGGGTTGAATTGAAGGTGTAGCCGCCGGACTAGGCCAGAGCCACAGCAATGTGGGAGCCGAGCCACGTCTGCAACCTACACCACAGCTCATGGCAACGCCAGATCCTTAACACACTGAGCAAGGCCAGGGATCAAACCCACAACCTCATGGTTCCTAGTCAGATTTGTTAACCACTGAGCCACGACAGGAACTCCATCTTATTCCTTGTTGATTTGGGGAATATTAAGAAAAATATCACAGAACATTAGTTTATTATTTTAAAATAATTCCCAAGCATGCAAGTGGCAGGTAGTTTGGGAAAATATCTCTTTAACAAGCACAAGAAGCTATGTGAAATCTTTAACGATAGTAGTTGGATTATAAATTAGTGCAATATGTTTTCATTTAAAAGCATGCATTGGAGTTCCTGTTGTGGCTCAGCAGATTAAGAACCAACATAGTATCCATGAGGATGTGGGTTCCATCCCTGGCCCCCCTCAGTGGGTTAAGGCTCAGGCATTGCTATAAGCTGTGGTGTAGGTCATAGATGTGGCTCAGATCTGGAGTTGCTGGGGATTTGGCATAGGCCTGAAGCTGCAACTCAGATTTAGCCCCTAGCCTGGGAACTTCCATATGCTGCAGGTGTGGCCCTAAAAAGACAAAAAGATAACAAAAATAAAGGAAAGCATTCAATACCGAAGAGTGTACCTTTTATAATGCAACAGAATTATGGTAATTCTAGAAAAAGCTGTTACTATTAACTGTATGCCCATCTTAATCTAAAAATCTTACCCTCTTGTTCCATTGTTGTGTTTTTTGGAATCCAATGAATGAAATTAAATTTGGGAAACTTATGTTTCATGCAAAAAAGGCACTTAAATAAATGTATAATAAGCCTAAAGATGTGTTAATTTTTATTCTATCTTAGTACATATTAGGAAGCTCCTCTAACTCTGCACTAATTTTGTAGCACTCAATGAATGTTCGTGAAGTGTAAATGAATAAATGATCCTTTAAAAAAATTTTGAAAACTTTGTAGACACAAAAGTCTTTAAATAATCCAGATGTCCGTAAAGCTGAATAGCTAGCTGACCATTGTGGCTTAGATGAAGCTCAAATGTAGAACGCTGCCTGTTCTGTCTCCTTCCAAATAGGATCAAACATCTGCGTGTATAGATTTATACCTAGATTATCTGTAGATTACTTGATATTTGAAAGTGTGTTATACTAGGAAGAATGAAGGAAGAACATACAAACAGGAGACAAATAGACCTACTTCTACTGTAGAAGGGTACAATATCCAGTGATGTCATGATGTACACCCAAAAGGGTTTTCTTGTTGACTTTTATATGCTTAAACTTACTATATTTAGCAACATTCCTTATGAAAATATTAGGGAACAACCACCAAATCTCCATTTTAGGACCCTTTAAGTTAAAAAAAAAATTTTTTTCCATATCTCATTACAACTTTCCACATCTAAAAGTAATTCTCAATCTACAGAAAGAGTTAAATACTGAACTGTTTAAGGAGTCAAAGGGCAATGACAAAAGATTGGAAAACAACTGTACTTCGATGAAATAATTTTTTTAAAAAAGCAATGCCAGTTTTATAAATAAAGTATTCTGGTTTTTGAAAAACTAATATCAAATACATTAACTTTCATGGAAAATGAATTCCATGTTTTATCAGTGAGTTAGTTTTTACAATAGAAACATGAAAAGACATGCATAAAACACATTTGAAATGAAGTTTTTTTCTTTTTTCTTCATTTAGTGCTTCGATTTTATATTTTGATGTCAGTTAAACTGCAATTACATAAAGGTCTGGGGATATGTATTGGGTTAGTTAGCCAATTTTAGGCAATTTCTAAATGTTATGGTGTGAGAGATGCGGCTTGGAGGGAGATTGTAAAAACTCATTTAGACTAACTCGTATTTGCCTTCAATAATAAAATATGTACCTAAAAATAGATGTTTGAATTTTTTGTTCCTAAATTTTTTTTATTCAATTCTAATACAAAATCCCTTTTCAAAAGAGCAATACAAAAAGATCACTAAAAAGCTGAAAGCAAGAATTCAAGAATACATAATAGCAAGAAATACTAATATGCATAATTACGCCTCATCTAAATAGCAGTTTTTCTACCAGTAGTAGAGGAAAAAATAGATATTGACATTCTTACATAAGCAAATTATAAATTTTAATTTATTTACTATATTGTATTGCTGTTTTTTGATTATTTGATGCTGAATAATACAAAATGTTGACTTGAACATAAGTATAAAAATATAAAACTGAAACTACATAGTTTTCATTTTTCCAGAACTAACACTAAATTCTAATATTTAGATCTAATAATAAGGGCCATCCTGTGACTTAGTTCACTGTACTGCCTGGACTTCACTTTTCTTATCTAGAAGGTAGAACCTGAAAACATATATTTTTTTTAGGTAATTGAGTTTAATAAAAATTATATCATAAGCACATGTGTAAGTATTCTGGGAAGCTACATAAGAGAAGATGGATTCAAAATCTTTTAAATAATTATTATGTTCAGTTTCAATTTGCTCAGTAATTAAACCATAATTAACATAAAGTTTTTGTATGTTGCTAAGAAAATAAATTTTTGCTAGTCCCCAGATCCTAGTGATGCAATGTTACGTATCATTATGTCTTCATTTGTGAAACGTACACAGACAAAAGAGTGAACATTCACAATAGAGTAAATTGGTAGCAGAAGAAAAAAAAATGTGAGAAAATTTAGCTTTTATAGTTATTATAGCCTAACTTCATGGAATATGAGAAAGTGTAAGCATTTAAATACATTCTTAAGCTGAATCTTTTTTAAAAAAAAAACACAACTTTCAAAAAGACAACTTAAATATTTATAACATAAAACTATTTGATGCCTATCCTCTGCAAAGACAAAAAAATAAATTTGGTCTTTCCATAAAAATAACTTAAACTTCCAACATTGTAATCCTAAGTTTAAAAGGTGTAATTTTATTTCTAGGGAAAAAACAGCTATTTTAACATCAATATTACCTCACCATAAGATGCTTTACAAATAGTTTCTAAGAGCCTTTTCTAACTGAGGAATGAAGCCGATCAATATGCTGGTTTAATGCTAAAAGGTCACAAATAAAATATTTATCATTTAAAAGCTAAACTAGCTAAACCTAGGTCATTTAAAAAAAGTGTATTCTCAGGAGAATAATCAAGAAGAAATATATTTATTGGACTAATTTAACTTAAATATATATATTTTTTTCACCAAACCCTCATGTCCCTAGAATTTTGTAACAATAAAATATAACAATAGTTCAAATACTTGTTAAATTTTTACTTAATGCTGGGAAATAAATGTTCAAGGTGTTAAATACATTATTATATTCGCAAAAAGCTTTCCAACGACTTCATGACTTAAGTTGTAGTGGTTGTTTTCCTGGTTGTGCCTATTTCAATAAAGAGGCAGCTCAGCCTTAGAGAAGTTAAATGACTTAACCAAGGATAGGAGTAAGTCACAGAACCAGGATTTTCTGACACCATGCATATGAATAGAAAGCAAAAGTCTTCACAATTGGAAAAGGTAAATGGGGATTTACATAATGGACCAGATATTTCATCATTGAGCTGTGGGGTTATTGTCTAGATGGTTGTCTGCAATGAGTGGAACCTTAGAGAAGTAGAAAAGAAGTGATTAATTTAAAGCTTGAATGTTATTTGAGTTAATATATTCACAGGGGCTAAAACCCAATTGGATAGTATATTTCCACTATATTGTCTGAGATACATCCAAAATGATTACTTTTCGACTTCAAATTTTTTTTCTTTATATATAATCAAACATAGGTGAACTGTCCACATTATATTGTAATAGACTCAGAGGAGAATCATTTACATTTGAAAACAGAATAAGGAAGAAAATGTATAAAATTATTTTTTAAGTTACTGAAAGAAATAATAGTTTGCTTGATGCAAACTATTATTTTGTAACATTAGGCATTAATTTTTAAAAAAATACTGCATATAGATATATCTTTGAAAAATGATGAATAATATTTGAACTCTCATTGTCCATTTGCATATTGGAAATTTGCAACAACAAAAAAAGACACTAAATTCTTATGTCTGAAAAAGTACTTTTGTTTATCCAATCTTTTCCTAATGTGTGTTCATGTGATAAGAGAATAGTTCTGTGAAAGATAATAATTGCTCTGGATATGAGCTAAGCAGTTTTTTCTACACTGAAAGCATTTAATAAAATGGTAAACTTTGATAAGAGGAGATTCTGAAAATGGAATGAAATTTTTTTTTCTTCCAACACTGTTGTGTGTTTATTACTTGCTTCTCATCATCACGAACAAAATAAGTATAATCAAAATTTTCTTGGGCATATGAGTTCCAAGTTTGTTGATTCAGTGCTTAAAGAATTCTTATTTGCAACATCCCAAGGACACTGTAGAAATCTGAATCTTAGCACAGGATTCAAAGTTGCTTGGGTAAGTGCCAGGCACCATGTCACAAGTGTTAAGAAATGTTAAGAGTGTTAAGAAATATAAATATCATGTATTTCCTGGAAAAAATAACATAAATTTAGACATGAAACTCAGAAATATAAACTAGGATTCAGACAGTTGTGAAATATTCAAGACTGGACTTTTTGTAGAGAAATCAAAGAAAGAACAATTATATTGATTCATTTGTATCAAAATTATTTCTTCAGTTATTATTAAAGTATATTAGACCTAATTTTTAAACTATGACTTAGAAAACCTTTGTTTTACATATATTTTTTTCAGAAGTGATTTTCTCAAAACCCAAATTTGCATTCGTCCCTCTGTCACTTGCATTTCACATCATGCACAGATTGAGCATCTAATATGATGCTGAGTGATAAATGTATTTCATTATTAAAAAGAGCAATTATAGGAGTTTGCTTGTGGTGCAGCAGGTTAAGTATCCAGAGTTGTCACTGCAGCAGCCAGGGTCACTGCTGTGGCTCAGATTTAACTCCTGGCCCAGGAACTTCGGCATGCTGCAGGCCCAGCCAAAAAAATAATAATAATTATAATTTTATAATGTTATGTGAACAAGTTTTAAAATAATCATGTTGAGTCATTTTGAATAATTCTATAAAATTATCTTATACAGTTCTCTTTTTTTTCCCTCTAGATCGAACAGTATCACCACTTTAATCCTGTGTTTCCATTGAGCTCATTTTCCTGCCTACACTGTCGTAATTGCATAATCTACCCTCATATTCCAACTACAGACATATAGCATTTGATTATTTTTGCCATACTAGCCCTTTTCTTCTTTGTCAGTAAACATATTCTACCCTATTCTCAATCACCACTTTATGGATACCTTCTGTACGACTTTTGGAATATCCTGCAACCACATGCCAAGGAAAATTGACTCCCTTCTTCCCCTACTTTTTCATGATATAACCTCAGAAAGGTCATAAGTACCATATGACCCCTAAAGTTTGCCTGTAGTCTAATATGGTTTGCTAAAATAGTAACTGGAAAATACAACTAACTCTTTATTCTAAAATGAAGATTTTAAAAATATTTGTAGGAAGATATTTTAAAGTGTATTCTGTATTAAAGCAAAGTGCTAGAGCCATCATTTGCAATTCTAAGTCTTAAAGCTAAAACAATTCCATATAGAACATTTATTTAACGCTTCTCTTACAGAAGTTTTGACTACATTTTTCCTTTTAACAAAGAGAGGAGCTGTTTATGGCTGTGACTTTCTGATAGAATATAGGTAGGGTTATGAGCATATTCATTATCTTCCCCAAAGGGAATCAAGAAATATATTGGAAAGAAGAGTTAATTACTTAGAGTGTTTTTCCTAAGAAAATTTGTAAGAAATAATTCAAATCTTTAACATGTCAGTTGCTTAAAACATTATTTGAAAACCAGAGAATAGCTGTCAACAATCTTGAAATCGAAGTCTGCCAGTGAAGATATTTCTTCCTGTCTCTCTAGTTGACTATTTCTACATAAGATGATTTCTTTCAAAAAATATAATCTTCTATAAATTTGTGTTTAATATTTTTTTTTTATCTTTTAAGACACACTTTTTAATGGTCTTGGACTTGGAGCAGTCATTGGTCTGGGAGTTGCTGCACTCTTGCTAATCCTTGTGGTAACAGACGTCAGCTGCTTCTTTATTCGACAATGTGGGTTATTGATGTGCATCACCAGGAGAATATGTGGGAAGAAGAGTGGCTCCAGTGGTAAAAGTAAAGAACTTGAAGAAGGAAAAGCTGCATACCTGTGAGTATCAGACGTCTGCATCTAATTATGGTATGCTTTCTGTATATCACCACAAAGAGTTCCAAATTTACTTATGTTTGCTTTAGGCAAAACTTAGAGTGAAACACAAAATGTATTTCATGATAGCATCACCCTCAAATGTTCTCTCCTGTTCCTACCTAGTCAACCCACACTCCTCCAGGCAATTCCTCTTGCCCCAGGCAACAAATTTTTTTTCATCATAGATAATTTTTAGCTGTTAAAACTTGATATAAATAGTTTCCTACAATGTGTACTTTTTTACATTTGGCTTATTTCACTCATCATAATATTTCAGAATTTGTTCATGGCATTCTGTGTATTAGCAATTTATTTCATTTTATTGTCATATTCTAGAGTACTTTTCCCAAGAAAATTTGTAAAAAATGCATCCATTTTTTGATGCATTTAGGCATGCATGTTCTCATATACATTCTTTTCTAGGCTTAGGGATATATGAGAATCCATTTTGCATGGCTTCATTGCTTTTTTAAAATTTTTGTTTGTTTATTTTTAATCTCCAAGCCTATTTCCATTGTACTAGGCAATTTGGCTATGGCCATTTCTCATGGATAGTCTGTAAGGAATATTTTCACTTCATAGGATGATAAATTAGGTAGCATACATTTTCATCTAAAAAAATTAGGTTAAATATCTCGTCAGAATATCACCTGCTTACTTGTTGGACATAGCACATAGTAAAAAATGAATCGAAATCAGGATCTATATGCTTGAGAGAAATATTAATGTATGACATAGTAAGTATTGTAGGAATGATTCACTCTTCACTATTTCCTGCTTTCCTTAGAGGAACATATTGTGCTTCCTAATAACTTGCTGTACTTTTAAATCAACATAATTTTACATATATACATATGATGATACATATATGCACACATGATTCAAAACTGAATTTTATGTCTCTTCATTCTTGCTCAACTACTGACTAAAGAGAATAAATACTAGGTGACAGGCACTGCTATACAACCTAGGGATTAATGTGGTGAACAAACAAAAATGAAATTTGTTCACAGGGAATTCATGCTTTAATGAAGCAAGGCAGATAATAAACACTAAAAGTCAAGATGTCTGTCAGTGATAAGCACTAAGAAAAATGGAAAACAGAATGATAAATTATTACTAGAAGTTGGGTCATTAAAGATTTCTCAAGGGAGGTGAAACTTAAGCTGCAGAGTAAGTGACAAAGAACCAGATATACATCGATCAGGAGAGGAACATTCTAAGCACATGTAATAATAAATGAAAAGGCCATTAGGACAAGAATGAACTTACTATGTTAAATGGATCTGATTAGAGTGAGGCCAGGAAAGAAACTGATACCAGTTATCAGGTGGAAGAATTATCTAAGTATAAAAGCATTACATTGTCTTGGGTCAAAGTAAGGAAATACTTTTCAAATAGAAAGTGACTACAAGTTTTTGTTAAGATTTTTTAGCTACTTGGGAAGAATGGATTACTGTAGGGTTGATAGGTATAAAGAAAAGATTTAGAGTCAGGGGTATTGGATAGGGAGAATACTGGAATACTCCAGATGGAGACTGATGGTCTTCTCTACCAAGCTAGTAGTGTTATAAGCATATAAAAATGTAGAGTATCCAGACAGAGTCAAGGTGGAGTGAACCACTGCTAAATGATTCACCTTTGGGGTAAAAGAGAAATCGAAAGAACCTTCACTTTTTTGTCTTAATTTACCAGAGTGATGTTGGTGACCACGTGCAGAACAATGAGGTACATCCAAGTTCTATGTTTGTTTTCACTTGACTTTATTAATTGGTAATTTATCCACCAACACTTATGCTTGTAACTCTTGCTAAGTTTAATTAACCTTAAAGATTTGGAAAGATGAAAACACATGGTTCATTCCACATTTTTATCCAATAGCTTTTTAAATCACAATTTCCCTTGCCTTAGAAAAACAGTTTTCAACTCTTTCAAACCTTCACTGTTCAAACTGCAAAAACAGATTACAGAAAATACCACTGAGGGAGTTCCTGCTGTGACTCAGTGGGTTAAGAACCTAACTAGTATGCATGAACAAGTGGGTTTGATCCCTGGCCTTACTCAGTGGGTTAAGGATCTAGCATTGCTATGAGCTTGGATCCATTGCTTGGATCCTGCATTACTGTGGCCAGCAGTTGCAGCTCCATTTCTAACCCTAGCCTGGGAACTTCCACATGCCACAAATGTGGCCCTAAAAAGCCAAAAAAAAAAAAAAAAAAAGAAAAGAAAAGAAAAAAGAAAAAAAGAAAGAAGAAAAAAGTCTCAATGAGAAATAGGATATAACTAATTTGATTAATTGGATTTATACTAATTTCTAAACATGATCCCAAAACGTTCTGAGACTAGTCCTTTCATGTTATCACAAGTTATAGACTGTGTAGATTTGTTACAAAACACATTAACTACACACTTAAAGCATTTTTGTTTAAAAAAATATTATATTGTAGGAAAAAAATTATTAGAGTCAATGGTATAAGGATGGCATTTGTGTAAAGTCCTAGATTATTCCAGTATTGGGCTCAATACAAATTAAATTTTATCTAGAATTCTCACAGTTTATCTTATAAAATGATTAATGATTCCTAGTTTATCAAATTATATATATATATATATACACACATATATATACTTGTATTTATCCAAGCATTAATTTGCAAGAGCAAATATTTATTGAACACCTAGATAACCAGGCACTATCTGAGCTCCAAAGATGTAACTATGAAGAAAAGCAAGTCAGTCCCTCCCATAATCTAGTTACTCTGATGGGAAACACAATTTGGTTGGAAAACAATCAAATGGATAAATAAGAAGTTTCTGTTGTTATTTTTCAAACAACAAAGAATATTTTTTAAAGTGTATGTCTATTCAGGGGCAAAGAGCTACTTCATGCTATAACTTTTATTTAACAAAATATTTTTTTTTATTTCCTGAAACTGCACAAATTTAAAATTTGAATTATTATTGTGAAATAACACAATGGTGATGAGAAAAAGAATTCTAGGCAAAATGGAATTTCATCTTTCTATTTGTTCTGAGTGAACAATACATGACTAGATGAATTTAAATTAAAAAAAAAAAAATCTTAATGGTACTCCTAGTCTGACTGTGCTGGATTTATTTGAGATATTTGGATTGTGTGGAGATTTCTAACTATGCTCCATAATGAAACTATTTTTACATTTCAAAGGTAAGCTTTTTTTCTTTATTTTCCAGGAAAGATGGATCAAAAGAACCAATAGTGGAGATGAGAACAGAGGATGAAAGAATTACTAATCATGAAGATGGGAGCCCAGTAAATGAGCCGAATGAAACCACACCACTAACAGAGCCTGAGTATGTACCTTGAAATGCTTAATTATTTTTGGATAAGTATTTGTAAAGTGATTAACACATTATCATTATTTGTAGCAATATTGACAAATAACATCATTTGTAAAACAATGTTCCTTCTTCAATGAAAGAGAGTGTGAATATCTAAAATTCATTTTCTATTGAGATATTTCACATGAAGATTTTGTATCATTGTCAGAGAAAGTCTACTACCCAAACACACATTTGTAACATTATGCAAAAATATTGAAATGATGGAAGCATGTTACAAAGTTGGATTTTCCTACACTAATCTTACTGTTTAAAATAATGCTTTCAAAATGTGATTGATTCTTACTGAAATAAAAATGTGTCAGAAAATTAGTCATTGCTTTGAAAATGAATATGACAGGCAAAAAATAGTGTGAAATAAACACAAATCTATTCTAAAAATAAAATATATATGTATTTATCAAGAAGAAGAAATTTTGTTAAACTATCATTTTAATCTCTACAATTAATGTTTAGTCTTTATTCAAGATTTTGTTATTTACTTCTTTCTGCATCTATCAGAGCTCCAATAAAACCATAAGTATGTCAACTAAACCTGCAAAGAAGATGTTTATGAATACGAAGATTTAAATGAGTAAAACCAAAGGCATTATTAGGAAATAATCATATAAGTATTCTGTAGCATCTATATTTGATAATAAAAAAATATGACAATCACATTATTCTTTACTACTCACCAAAATGACTTTTAAATTATATTTTAAATTTTATTTAAATCAAGTTTTTCAAAAAAAATTCATTTTTCTTTATTATAGGATTCTCTTGCAGAGAAATTTGATTGAGGCATCCCATCCTAAATCAAAGACCGAGTATAGTCACAGGTGAAGAAAATAGCTTGTTTCAGAAATCCCCTTCATCTGCTCTCAAGGGGTTGAAATGATTAATAATTAGACAAATACATAGCACGCCTCTGTAGCTTAAATTTTGGTTTAAATCCTCAGGCCCTTTTTATTGACTGCATTTAAAGATTATTACATTTTAGTTTGACGTTAACTCTTGTAAAGGCAGCTTTCACAAGGTGGATTCTATACGTTCCCCTTCAGAAATCAGAAGCCTTTTCAATGAAGCAAAATACTACACAACAAAACAAATTCCTAGCTATGAATTAATACTTACTATGACATACTGGTGTGTATAAAAACTAGTTAAGAAAATGCCCTTACATAGAATGGGACTGTATATTTGAAAACAAGATGATTTTTCGTTACCACAGTTTATGGAAATTCCCAGGCTAGGGGCCCAATCAGAGCTATAGTTGCCAGCCTACACCACAGCCACAGCAATGCAAGATCCGAGTTATACCATAGCTCACAGCAACACTGGATCCTTAACCCACTGAGCAAGGCCAAGGATCAAACTCACATCCTCATGGAAACTAGTTGGGCTCATTTTTATGCTGAACCACCATGGGAACTCCCAAAACAAGATGATTTAATAACTTTTCTGGTTCTCAAAGAAAAGAAATACTCAACATAAAAATAATAGAATTAACAGTAATCTTTTAAAATGTGATTTAATATAAACATAAGTAGTGAAAAAATATATATGCAAAAATATACCATCTGAGTTGAAAACACTGGTTAATTACAAATTCAATACATAGTTCTGTGAATTGGAAATATATTAAGCATTATCCTGACCTCCCATTCAATCTCTAAATTTCTGTACATTTTGATGCTAGAAATAACCCATTGTTTTATAATCCTTTACTATCAATGTTTTCAGTACTTGGTAATGGGAGAATAGAAAAACTGTGAATGCACTATTTATAATATGCATAAAAGGGAGCCTGCCCGAAGAGGTACAAAGTAGATGATGCTTCATTCCCATCAATGAATTACTTACCACTGATTGGTTAGTTTTCACACAGTAGCTTTGACGTTCAGAATACAGTGGATTTCTCTTCTCATTCAGAAATACAAAAGAAATTACAAATAAATTTCAGAGGAACTAGCATAGTAGCATCCGCTACTCTATAAAATGGTTAGGTGTGAGGTTAAAGTCACAGAGTCCTACCAAAAAAAGTCACAGAGGTGAATTGGAATTGAACCTAATTTTTTTTTTATGTAAAAGATTAAAAATTATTTTGTCAAGAAAGAAAATATTGTCTTCAAAGCCATATGAACGAACTGCAACAATAAATCAACGAATTAAAGACGTAGAAAAAACTCAAAAAAAATCTTGATATTTTTGTTGTCATAGTATGTTTGCAAAGCTGTCTTAAGAAATAAAGATTGCTTTTGCTTCATAGGTTACAATTGAAAACAACTCTCAAAAATGTACTCATAGGAGTTCCCTGGTGGCTCAATGAGTTGAGGGTCAGCATTGTCATTGCCGTGGCACAGATCCAATCCCTGGCCCCAGAACTTCCACATGCCTGCAGCTCAGCCAAAAATAAATAAATAAATAAATGCATAATAATAAAAGAGAAAATGGACTAATTAAAGATAACATATATAGTTAATATAAAAAGGTTAGAAAGTCCTGAAATATATTTATTTGCATTAAATTCCAAAGGCTATTCCTAATTCTCCCAACTTTTGAAGTTTATGTAACAGAATATGGCAGCAACTATTTATTGTTTCTACCTGAAAAACTTAAGATGGAGTAAATCATCTAGTTAACATATAAAATTATTTTGGCTTTTTCACATTTCAAAATACTCCATTATATTTTTTAATATGTCAGCTGCTATTAAATATAAGCTACCCTATAATGAACAATTTCATCCATCTAAATCTGCAAATGTCTTGTTTCATTCATTCATTACACCATGTTTTTACAATAGACAATATTGTATTACTCTCTTTTAGTTTATTTTTCTGTCAATTTGATATCACTTTAGCAAATCTCACTTTTTCATTCTAAAAAGTATTCCTTACTTCCCTCTAAAAACAATAACTTAAATGTCTCCTTAAAGTGCCTTAGCTAATGAAGTTTATATTTCATATTCTCTTCCAGAAAATTGCCTTTAAAAGAAGAAAATGGGAAAGAAGTCCTAAATCCAGAAACTATAGAAATTAAGGTTTCTAATGACATCATTCAATCAAAAGAAGATGACAGCAAAGCATAACACCAAGATTACAGAGTCTTGAACAACGCTACAAAGAGCATTTGGATTGCAGTGACCCTATGACCAAAACTATTCTATTGACCTTAATTTCTTGGGAAACTTCTAGCTTGGAATAGCTTGTACACATATACATATGATCAAATACTCCTGCCCATGATCCATTTCCTTTTGTTGTTGTTGTTGTTACTGTTGTTGTTCATTTTGTTATGAATTTCAATATAGAGACCTGACTGGCACCAACTCTTGGGTATCAATTTGACTCTGTGTTCGAAGTACTGCAATTTGTTATAAATATGGCTAAAGCGCTCTGTGTCTTAAGAACTGTATTTCATACCATAACCTCTCCATGAATAGGAATTTAAGCAAAGACAAAACAAAACAAGACAGAAGCTTTGTGAGCTAATTTATGTGGAAGCCCTGCATGTTTTTTCATCCAATCTTGGGCAGATAGATTATTAAAGTGGATTTCAGTTAAAATGAAAACACTTAATGAAGGGTACACTTTTCATCCAGAGAATTTCAGGGAACCTAGGCTTGAAGGAGACAGTTATCTTTTGCAGTTCAATATTGAGAGAAACTTTGGACAACTCTTTTTTAAGTTATAATTACAGTGATAGTTCAATGTTGATCTTTGATAGATTGAAGTGCCAGGTCAAAATTGTTACCCATTTGAATGACTATTAGTTGCGTGTAAAATTAGATTAGAAAGATTCCATAAATCTCTATCTCTTTATATATGCCATATTCACTCACAATGGATTACACACAAAGTAAATGTACTACAAGTAAAAATAATATTGACATCTGCCCTCAGCTTCAAATAAAGTAAATTGAAATGGGAACAATATCAATGTTGTCGATATATTTATAAATATATGATTATCTTTTCCTTTTAACAATTTTATCAAAAAACAGGTCTTTAGTGTTCAAATTCTTCAAATTATATCCTCAGATACATTTTTTCCCATTGCTTTAGATAAGCTTTGTTTAAAAATTCACTTTCCCAGTATTATAGGTCAATCATTATATGTAATTGGCTAATAGAAATTAAAATCTTTGGTGATTAAATTATGGAGAAATTGATGTTTAAACATTGCCATAACAGTGTCAATGATTAACAATTGAATGGCCACTCTCTGTTTTTATTCTGGATGCTGTAGCTAGAAGTCATTTTAAGATTTTGATAAACAACTTTGGTTGAAGAAATTGCTGAACTATTCAACACAAACTTTCTATTATTACTTGTTAGTAATATATACCAGAATAAAATACTTATTAACTTTCCAAGCTATGCAAGCTCCCAGAGGTAAAAGGCTGAAACATGATATTCACTTATAAGTAAGATTTTGAAAAAAGGTATTTATGATGATAAATATACATACCAATTGGGAGCAGGTTTTAGATTATTTCTTACCCTAGAGAGCCAAAGGTTTCTTTAGGCCCCATCACATTCAAAACCTTTCATGTTTCAGGTGGTATCATAGCTCAAATATTGACTGGTTAGGAAATGCATACCAACAGAACATTAAAGTCTTAACAGTGCAGAATGACTTTCTCTAGGGTGTCTCTCTATGGAGATAATTTGATGAACATTAAATATAGTATTAATGTCACTCATGAACACTTTTATTTACAAAGTGCTTGAAACTGTCAGTCAAGGAGAGACAAGTAACAATTTCTCCCAAACTGGTTGTCAGAGGATAGATTGTGCCCAACTGCATGCTTGGGGACTAGATCTCCAGTGTCCTTGCCGTAATTTACAGGGTTATATGATGCAGGAATCTCTCCTTGCTATCCTTTCAGGCATATTCCGGGGGGAAAAAAAATTCCTGTGCCTATGTAGGAACTTGAGTAGGAATTATCCAACTGGTCTTTTGATGGATTTGACTGTTGTTTAAATTATGTTTGATCATTTGTTTGCTTTATTTTACTTACTGTATTTTTTCCCTTTGTACCAATGTGCTAAAACTAATCAAAATACTTGAATTTGTTTGCGCAGAGTAAATGGGCTTTGCAAAGTGTTCATGAAGCAATAGGTATGGATGCTATTTTTTTCCTGGATAAGGCTATGAGGATTTAATGTAATTATGGTAAAGAATTAGCAAAACTGAGAAAGCAATTTAGCATGTTTACTACTGTTAAATCCATGACAAACTTCAAGAGCAGAGAAATCCTAGGAACAAAGAATTTTGTTTCTTCAGTTTGAAAGTTCTGCTTCTCTCATTTCTATGAACTTTCCATGTAAAACCTTTAAATATTACTTTTATGTCTCTCTTTCTATATATATACATATATATGCTGTTAAATTTCTTGCCACTAATGTGGAGTCAAGATCTGAAGTTCACAGATAATCCAAAACTAATTGTAAACACACTGTTTCAAGTGCATTGTTTCAATTGTCTGAGTGGTCCTTATTTCTTGTCCTTGAACTCTCTGCCCTAGAGTACTGTGATAAACTTTTTTTTTTTTTTTTAGCATTTCAATGGAATGCGCCAAATAACTCTACTTGTAAAAGTTTCCAAATAAGAGCTGGCTTGTAGTAAATTGTAAAATATGAGTAGAACTGAAATAATCTGTTTCTTATTTTTCATTATTATTCTAGACTAAACATATCCACACAACTGTATAAAGGTTATTTTTGCTGTCTAAGAGTACTCTTAAATCTTCATATAAAATGTCAAAAAAGTTGACTGAATATACTAGTGTTAAATAATCAGAACCCTATGCTACTTTAAACAAAGAAGGAATGACATCACTGAAAATATTGATATTTCTTGACAGGTTATGTGCAATTAGGCAATGACAATCTATATTCAATAATATATAAGAGGGAACAGTAATATCAGCATTGTAGCACGTTTTGTTTTTAAAACTGGCAAGAATTGTGTCAACATATTTTAGGATGACCTGCAAAGAAATTTAAGACATTTGATTTCTAAAGATTTATTTATTATTTTTGTGGGTTGATATATGGCCATTCTATTGATACAAATATCTAACATTAATGTAGTGTTTCTCAATTTTTCCTTTATTTTTTACTTTTAATATCTGTAAAAGCATTTTTCAAAGACTATTTGATCCAGCAAAGTTTACATGAATCTTAGTCTTTGAATTAAACATTTATATAAATAGAATGTTTTTATTAATCAAATTATTTATTTGAGTGCAAATAATTAATTGTAACTTTATAATCTTACCTTAATTTTATGCTTCTTCTTTTAAATAATTAAGATGCATTTGTGCCTTTGGATTAGCATGAAATTCTGCTTTATCAAAAGAAAAAATAAACAACATAACTGCAATCTTTATTGATATATTTTACTTGAATGACTATCTTATTTATTTTAGTGATTAAGCTCAGTTCAAACTACTTCAGCTTGAATACAAATCTCAGTAAAAAAAATTATACTGTATAACTTATCTCCACTCATGACAAAGCTCTTTTAATGCCCACACAAAATATACTTAATTTTTTGTATATTGTTGTTCTAGATAATAAATACATTCTAGACATTGTTGACATTGAGTTTTATTAGTTGTAAGACAAAGACAGACAACAGAAGCCTTTTTAAAAACTAGGTGAGCTACTATAGTGTCACTCGGGTTTACATTATTCCTATATTTGATTTGGGATCAAAAATCATCCTTTATTGTGAGATTGGATAATTACTGATGAAAATATCTACAACTGAAGTGGTAAAAAGAAACATCCTCACTTCTCAATTGAAGAAATATTGCAATAGCATATTGCAAATATTCATTAAATGTCCAACGTTCTTTTTTCATGGAGAATAATGTAAATGCTCAATTTCAATCCCTCATTTTTTAACATAATTATATCTAGAATGCTTACTCAACAGACTTCAAGAGTAGATGAATATATGTTTTTTAAATGAGATGGTTTGCATTATTTATCTTTAGGGAGAAAATATTTTCATCTTCTTTTTAACCCTTTGAAGAGTTATTACATTGCCTTTCACATTGAAATTGCATATGAATGTATTAGCATATGCCAAAATTCAACTGTGGAAGCTCATAGAAAAGAAGTACTTCAATCCTAAAATGAAAATATCTCCAAAAAGTATTCTACTCACAGACTTAATAATGTCCTGAGATGAAATGATTACATGTGTAACTGACAAAGTTATAGAAGAGTCTAGATGTAGTATTGCTGAACACATAATTTCCTTCTAAGTCTCTTCTCTCCTTTTGTTACAAATTACAGTTTTCCATTTTAATGCAGCTATTTAACAACATTATTTGAATGCTAATAGATTAATTATTTCTCCTCATGGACTCATATTATATGAAATGCTTATATTTATTTGATAACATTTAATATTCTTAGAAAAATAGCTTATTATTCACTATAGAATTTTATCAGTAACTTAACAATCTTAGTTGTTGAGTACAACCTTGGTACCACCACTTTAATTTTTTTATAAAATTTTCAGGATTTTGACTACATGATGTTCATAATTAGTAAGTAATAATTATAATTAATATAAAATTGTACAATTTTAATTTCACCACTCATTTTGTTTACCTAAAATTAAAACACATATCTTTTAGTGTCTGGTTTTAGCCTTCCTTGGAAAAAAATTAGTAAAGCAATGTCTATTTGAGCATTTCAAATCACAACCAGGCATAGGGGAAGAGAGGAATAAAGAACTGAAGGAATGCAGAAAGCTAAACTTAACCTGAAGTTTGGAATAGGTAAGAAGGACCTTAGTGTCAGAAGTGCTGTGGCAGGGACAAGGAAGTTTGCATAGATAAAAATAAATGCCAATTATGCTGATTCACAGGAGAAAACTTAGAGAAATCCAGAGGAGAATGTTAACATAGAACTTATGATTCAGTTTTGCAAATAGGATTTTTTCAGAGAACAGCAAACAGTGTATAAGATAAGAGTACTGTTAAGAGGAAACATATCTGTTCCAGTTCTTAAAGGAATGTTCATGGTTTAGCATTTGCCTCTAAACTCTGTTAGGCGTATGTGAACTTAGAAATAAAGGTTAAAAAAAAAATCTTATTTTTTGGTATGTGAATTCTATGCTGTGTTCAGTATGCATTAAAACATGCTGGTTTTTTTAATTTTCTTTAAATTATATATGCCATTCAAATTCTATATTTCTTAAGTTAGCAACCACAAAGTTTTCTTATTGTTTCAATATAGTATGTCCCTATGAAATGCTGTATATATATGTCTAAACTGTAAAAATTATACTGCAAATGTTGAAGTTTTGTATTTATGAGAGACATTGAAAGTATGGCTTACAGTATATCAAAATTGTCACTCTTCACCATTTGTATATTAATAGTAAAAATACTTTTACTTTAATAAAGTGTTGCATTTATGTTTATTTTGAATAATATCTCTATAATGAGTGAGCTTATGTCTTGACAAATATTTTTTGTTTTTCTTTAAATTTCCAGAGGTGTTCCCTTTGTGGCTCACGCGGTTATGAACCTGACTAGTATCCATGGAGATGCAGGTTCGATCGCTGGCCCTACTCAGTGGGTTAAGGATCCAGTGTTGCCATGAGCTGTGGTATATAGGTTACAGACTTGGCTTGGATCCTGTGTTATTGCGGCTGCAGCATAGACTGGTGGCTGATGCTCAGATTCAGCCCTAGCCTGGGAACTTCCATATACCAAGGGTGTGGCCCTAAAAAAAAAAAAAAAAAAAATTCCAAGTCTATCGCTATACATTCAAAAGAAGAGAATGCTTCCTGTCATTTTGCCTCACCGGAGTCACAATCTTTTGTCTTTTACACTCTGCCCAGAGAATTTAATGAATAAGCAGCTGGTAAGATCAGTGGTTCTCAATATCTGGTCCCTAGACCAGCAACAGCTGCACCACCAGAGAACTTGTTAGAAATGTAAAGTTCTGGACCCCACCACAGACCAAGTAGATCAGAGTAACCTGGGAGAGGGACCCAGGAGTCAGTCTTTGTGCAAGACTTTCTGGTAAATCTGATGCACGCAAAAATATGATGTACGCTGGGTGGGAGGCCCTCTTTAATGATGAGTTAGAACTCACTTCCAGTTCATATTGGAATTTTATTTCTCATTATTACATAGATTATCTTCTCTTAGGGTTGTGTGGGGAGCTGATCATTTCTCAAAAGCTTTTGCAAGGTGTTTTCATTTTTCATTCCTTTTATTTTTATCACCAGTGTAAATATAACTCATTCTTCAAATGGAAAAAAAAAAAAGTTAAATTCTCACAAGGGGGCAATTTTCAATATAAGCTTTACAGATTCCACCAAATACATAGATAGATTAAAAATACTATTAAATAGGACATGAAAGATGGAAAAATGGGAACATTTATATATTGTGTTTGTTCTCTTAATATATTTAATTAAAAGAATGATTATAGTGAAATGTAGAAAATGTCATGAAAAATAAGCCAAAACTAAGTCACTGGTACATGAAGGACATTGACTAATTCATCCTGTTAATATTTTAAAATTTCTTCTATACTTTCCTAACTGAAACCATTTTCTGCCATAAACCCTTTTCATTTGTCGTACAGGTCATGAATGTATCTCTCCTAAGATTCATTTCATATATGAAATCAGGATTTTAAACTTCTTTTTAAATTTATTTTTTTCTGAATGATTTTTCAAATCATAACTTAGAATGTTCTCAAAACAAAAAATAATATCCTCTATGTGAAGTGTCTTCTATATACCCTTATTCTCAGCATAATTTTGCTCTCCAAAACGAAATGCATACATTTGAGTATTGCAACTTTCCTGGATAATTTAACTCATCTTCCATACAAAGCATTTGTTTTTGGTTTTGTTTTATTTTGTTTTGTTTGGTATGGGAGAGAAAACTGTACTACTATGCTAAAATAATATTATGTCTAATCAAAATTTAATTTACTGTGAATTTTTATTAATCCAGAAGGCAATAAGGCAGATGTGCCTAGTATTAAGGCATTTTAGAATTTGGGGTAAAGATTAACTTGATAACTGTTCTCCTCAATGTCTCCTCCTCCATCTCCAATTTTCATATTCCCTACTGGACCTTCCTTTCACCTGTCATAAGCATGATCAATATCTGAAACAGACTGATAAGACTGAAGAAAGAATACATAGAAAAAGACATTACCAAAATCAATAATCAATCCAAAATATTTGTATGCTATCACATCTGGAATCAAGTTATTGCAAATTCTCTTAGAAGAGAAGAGTTACTTATACATGGAGAGTTTTAGAGGAAACCTGCAGATTTCTTTATACTTGGGGTCATTGACTGGGAGAAGTAAATAGTCATATTTTTTGTAATCAAGGACCCAAACATTGTAGAAGGGGATGAAATATATACTAAAGACCACTCAATGAAGGTTGCAGAAGTTTTATCATTAAGTCTAACTGTGTGAAGCTTCCCTACTAATTCTAATGGAGGAACATACTGAAGATCATAAATGTAATTTTCACTAACTCAAAACCTAAGAAATTCATTTTTACTCACCAGAAAAAAAAAAAAAAAAAAAAAACAAGAAGAAAGGAATTTCCCATAAGGTTGCAGTGAGAATAGAACTGTGATCACAGAAGTATTAGTAAGAAATAGGTAAGAGCCTCAGTATTGGAATTAGAAGAGACCCAAGCTCTCATCTCAATTCCTACCACAAATTTCTAGCTCCAAAATTGAATAATTTAAGTAAAATTTAAACCCCGACTTTCTCATCAATACAATAATAATTCTAAAGTTACTAATATCTATCTCCAAGAGTTTATGTAAAGATTTATTGAGATAATGTTTATGAAGTTTTCTAGGTAGTATATGCCACACAAAATACCAAAAAAATGGTAGCCATGATTATCTCTATACCTGCTATATTTCAACAGTGATTCTGTAAAATTGTGTTAGGCTGCCATTCCAAATCCTTTAGAGACAAGCTGTAAATAAAGTCAGTGGTTTCAGAGTTCTCATTGTGGCTCAGTGGAGTAAGAACCCAACAGAGTGCCAATGAGGATATGGGTTTGAGCCCTGGCCTCATTCACTGGGTTAAGGATCCAGTATAGGCCAGAGCTGCAGCTCCAATTCAACCCCTAGCCTGGGAAATTTCATATGATGCAGGTGCATATGGAAAAAAAAAAGTCAATGGTTTTTTAATACATAATTTCATAAATTATTTAATAGGCTAAATTTGAGTGTGAAAAAGTAGAAAGAATGGTTTTCCATTTTATTACTTCTATTTCTGTTTTAATTATCATTTGCTGAATAACAAATCAAATGAAAATCTGGTGGCTTAAAAGATCAACAATGTAATATTTTTCATGATTATTAGCTTGGCAATTATTTTGTTCCACATGGTATAATTGAGCTAGTTTATGTGCCTACTGGCTTCAAAAACAGGCTCTTAAAAATGGAAGCCCCAATGTGTACACTTACCAAGATTTTTTTCATGATACTTGCAATGTCCAACTGATTAAAGTCATGTGAGTATACACATAATTAGAGTGTGAGCATAGAGGATGCAAACAAGGGTAGGATTTATTGAATTCCACCCATGTTATGTATTGTATGGCACCATCCTCATTTTGTCTTCTAATATGTCACATCTTTTCCATGTGCAAGATTCATGCACCCCCTTCTAAGACTTCTAAAATCTTACTTCCTGATGTTATCAGGCTCAGATTTAAATTTCAAAATTTATTCAATTAAATGAATTTCAGACGCTAATAATTCTCTTCCGGTTGTATACTTTGGGTGTACTTTTTTGCTACAAAGTTCTGGGCACTAAAAAGATAATTCAACTGCTTCCAGAAACCCCTGCAAACCCTTTGTGAGATAGTGGCAGGAAAATAACAATGGACTAATTGACCATTCAAAAAATAAGGAAGGAGGAGTTCCCCAATGGCTCAGCAGGTTGTGGATCTGATGTTGTCACTGCTGTGGCTTGGTTCAATGCTGTGCATGGGTTCAATCCCTTGGCCAGAAACTTCCACCTGCTGTGGATGTGTCCAAAAATTTTTAAAAAGTAAAAATAGCGAAGGAGGAAATGGGGGCATTTGACAATTACTTGTTTGTAGAAACTTTGAAACCCAGCAAATCAAAAGTTACTATAGGCAGTCTCCACCTCACTATGGTTTGACTTAAGATTTTTTGACCTTATGTTTGTGCAAAAGAGGTAGAGATTCAGTATCTACCGTACATTCAGTTTTGAATATTGATCTTTTCCCAGGCTGGCAACATGCAGTGCAATACTTTTTCATGATCCTGGGCAGCTGCAAGAGGCACAGCTCACACTCAGCCACATGATCACAAGAGTATACAACCAACACACTTACAATGGTTCTGCACCCACACAACCATTTTATTTAACTCTCAGTACAGTATTCAGTAAATGGCACAAAATACTCAAAACTTTATCACAAAATAGGCTGTATGTTGTATGACTTTGTCCAAGTGTAGGCTAATGTAAATAAATATTCTGAGCACATTTAAGGTAGGCTAGGCTAAGCTAGCTGTTTGGTGGTTTAGGTGTATTAAATGCATTTTCAACTTATGTTTTTGACTTACAATGAGTTATTAAGACCTAAGCTCATGAGAACTCCAAGAGGGTTTGTAGTTCCTTCATCCTCCACCATATGGGATTTTCCTTGATTTGGATCCGATTCCACTCTTTGGTAGTTGTTACTAAAATTCATTCTTCTTAGTGGCTCTTAAGGTGATTTTCTATAGGAAATGATGTGTGATTTTATTAGTAAATTTCTTGCCCTACTTCCTAATTAGATGTATTTATTAACCAGAAACTTATTTTCCTTTTTAATTTTTTTTTTCTTTTTATGGCCACACCTGCAGTATATGGAAGTTCCCAGTCTAAGGGCTGAATTAGAGCTGCAGCTTCTGGCCTATGCCACAGCCACAGCAAAGCAAGGTGCAAGCCACATCTTTGAAATACATCACAGCTTGTAGCAATGCCAGAACTTTAACCTACTGAGTGAGGGCAGGGATCAAACCTGCATCCTCATGGATACTAGTTAGGTTCTCAATCCACGGAGTCACAATCAGAAGTCTGAAACCTATTTTCTTTTTAACTCTCTGTGAATTGGAGTTTAACATCAGCCTCTACATGGATTAAATCATGAGCCACTGAAACTGCTGACTCATAGCACCACTAGAGTCAAGCTCAGGGTAGAGATCAAGAATGAGGCACTCTGTGCTCTGGGAAAATTGGAAGAACAGCTCTTCAGATAGTTTTAGGAGAAGATTATATGAGCCCAATTCCTTCATCTCCTCATATCTAGAAAAACACTAAAATCCTTCCCGATAATGGATTTCTGTGACTAGTAAAACCTTCATGAGACCAGCATCAAAGTTCTGTGAAATGTGTACATGGCTGCATCCACCTCCCCCTTCAGCTTTATCGCATATATCCTGATATTCCCCCTTTCCTCAGAGCAGTCTGAAATCCTGCCACTGTAACTATTCTTAAAAAAAAAAAAAAAAAAAAAGATGTCACAGTCATCTGTGAGTACAGCCATTCTCAAGGGTGAGCCAGTGAGCCCTAAGGGAATGCAGGAAAAAAACAGGAATAGTGGTCCCAATAGCTGAGGTACATATCAAAGGAGTGATTCCAGCAATCCCAGATCTTTACATCTTCCCATAGAAATGCCCTGAATTCCTTAACTGTATATATCTGGTTTTCTGTAAGTCTTTTGTTCCTACAAGTCTTTTGTTTTCTTCTATTACAAAAACTCATATATCCTAGCTCCCCCATCACCTCTTCAGAGCAGGTTTTCTCAGGGATACCTGAGATGCTGTCTCCCAGGCTTAAGTCCTAACTTTGCCTCAAATAAAATTTGACTCTCAACTTTCATGTAGTGCTTTTTTTTTTTTTTTTTTAAGTCAACACACCTTAGCTTATTAAGTTCAAGCTGATACAAGTTCTTTAAAAGCAGTGTGAGTTGTGTATGTATTAAATTGCAATCCACTACATTAGACAGATTCACACTTTCAAATCTCTTTAATATAGCCCTCTCTGGACTGGGATACAAAAAGAGATGAATTGCATAATTCCCTTAAGATTACTAAAAGTTCATCTGTCTAGTTAAGAAACTCTACAAGGCACTTCCTTAAATTTCTGTAACCTAAACCCAAAATACCCTTGATTTGATTTTTCATATCTGGACTGTGTTTTACTAGTAACACCCTGACTTTGATCTTTATCCTTAAGTCACTTTCGACAGCTTGAAAATGTGATAATGAGAGAAAAAACCTTGTGAAAGAAAAATATCCCTCTAGAATCTGCTTAAAAATCTCTTTAGCACATCTCTCTCTTGAAACACTTTATTATACCTGAGAAGAAAAAAGGACAGCACTCTTAATATGCTGCCTCTGAATCTGACTGATTCACAAAGTCACTTGTTATTTTTTCTGCTTTCCAATTTATCACATGCAACAGATTTCCTAATTGTTCTCCCATTTACAAAACATGGTTTTCTTTGTCTCTGGTCTCTGCTAGCAATTTTCTCACTGTTCCAGCAGACTTCACCAGCAGCCTCCTTACCTCATTCAGGAGCCCATCTCCTACCCAGTCTGAAAGCCAAAGACAGAAATTTTAGGTTTTTGTTACAATGGCAGTTCACTTGTGGTATATCAATTTCTGTTTCAGCTTTCTATGTTTTGTTAGTATTAATTTCTGATTGCTGCTGCAAGAAAGTGCATGAGGTGAATGACTTAAAAAACAAAAATTTATTGTTTTATAGCTCTTAAAGTCAGTCTGATATGGACTTCACAGGGCTAAAATCAAGCTGTCAGCAAGACTGTGTTAGATAGAAGTCTTCTGGAGTGTCTTAGCTGAGACTACTATAAGAAGTTTCCAGAGTATAGTTGATGAAACTGAGCAGGACCCTAAATGCTAGAGTCCACATTCAGTGTCTTGAGGGTAAGTCTCTCTAGCTTGTTCAAGCTGGGATTCTCTCCATTTCGTCCAGTTAGCCACTATAGGTTCACTCCCTTTAGGGAATTGAGCCACTCTGGGCTCTGAGGGCCAAATCCGGGTTCATTGTGTGAACTGGAGTATGGCACTTGCTATCTGCCTTTACACAGATTGAATCTTGTGCCACTGCAGCTGCTGGGCCTCAACACCCCCTGAAAGGAGCTGAGGGTAGATATCAGGAGTGAGGCACTCAGTGCTCTGGGAAAACTGACAGAACAGGTCTCCAGACAGTTAGATATTTTCAGAAGACTATTGTATAAGCCCAATTCTTGTATCTCCTTGTATCTAGAAAACACTAAAATCCTTCATGTTTTTGACTGCCCCTCTTGAATAGCAGTAACCTTCATGAGACTAGCAGCAAACTTCTGCAAAATGTGTGTTTGATTATATGTACCTCCCCCATTTGGCCCTACCTCTTTGGAAGAGTTTTTCAGAGATATCTGATATGCTTCTTCCATAGCTATACTCCCCATTTTGCTCCAAATAACTTAACTCTCAAATTTTGGGTTGAGTATATTTTTTTTCTTTAGAGAACTGTGCCAATCTGTTTGGAGGCTTCTGTCTGGAAATAGAAGTAGAATTTCTTTCTGTGTGACCATAACTTATGTGTTGTTTATGTTTCATGTGTCACTGGGTGAGCCATTCCAGCCTGTGCAGGATGGGAAAATTCTGCCTACTTAAACTGTGAGCCACTTGGAGTCCTCCATCTGGGATTAGGAGTGGACTTTGGGGTTACACCTTGTCTACTTCAAACAAACAAACAAACGAACAAACAAACAAAAGCAACCTTAAAGTTGAGAGTTAAGTCTCATTTGTGGAAAGATTAGGATGTAAGTCTGAAGACAGCATCTTAGGTAGCCCTGAGAAAAGCACTCTGAGGAGGTGAATGGTGAGGTGAGAACTAGGATGTATATGAGCTTTTTAAACAAAGGGCAAGGAATAGGAAAAAAAGATTTACAGAAAACCAGATGTCTCAAGTTAAGGAATTCAGTGCACTTCTATGGGAAGATGCAAAGGTCTGGGCTTATGGAATCACTCCTTTGATATGTGCCTCAACATTATGTGTCTCCTGAGTTCCCTCAAGTCTCACCAGCTCACCCTTGGAGTGGTTGCACTCACAGATTACTGGGACATCTTTTGCATTTTAAAAAGAATAGAGTTGTCTGAAATACCACCCCAAAGAAGAAAAGGAGACTATCAGGATATCTGAAGGGGGAGGTGCATGCAGCCATGTACACATTTCACAGAACTTTGATGCTGGTCTCATGAAGGTTTTACTAGTCACAGAAATCCATTATCAGGAAGGATTTTAGTGTTTTTCTAGATATGAGGAGATGAAGGAATTGGGCTCATATAATCTTCTCCTAAAACTATCTATCTGAAGAGCTGTTCTTCCAGTTTTCCCAGAGCACAGAGTGCCTCATTCTTGATCTCTACCCTGAGCTTGGCTCTGGGGGAGCTGTGAGTCAGCAGTTTCAGTGGCTCATGATTTAATCCATGTAGAGGCTGATGGCAAGTGCCAAACTCCAGGTCACAACCTTGTCAAATCTATTGTTTGTGGGACCATGTTTGTTGTTTATACATGTGTATATCAGAGTTTAGCTGAGGCGTCTTAGTGAATAAGATGCCTCATATATAACTACACCAGAGTATCTTTTCCTATTGCATTGACTCACCTGTTGTGGGGCATTGGTTGGGATTTCCCCTTTTGGACTAGCCTTGGTCATTCATTCAGCTTCTTCTCTGATGGAGCACTGGTTGAAAATTTCCCTTTCTGGGGCTGGGGAACTACAACCCTGAGAGATCTTTCTGCATTGTATTGATTTGTTATTTGGCCATGAATAATTAAGTGTGGGTGACCAGAGCTCTGTTCCATCTTTTAGTCCTCTTAGGGTATTTTTGCAAAACTAGAAGATCTTCAGCTACCCTGGAAAAAATAATTGGTATTTCTCTTGCACTTTGCTTTGAGATGTTCTATTCCAGCTCTCAAAAACACTTAGCTTATCAATACCATCTCTAATTACTGAGACTGAAGAAAAAAGAAGGGCAGGTGGAGGCTTTTTTTAAAAAATTCAGACTCTAAGATATCTTATTCTTTCAGTAAAAAATAACTTGTAAATGAGCTTTATTTAATTGACTTGAAAGAAAGTGCTTATGAATTAAATTTAAATATTTAGAAACCTGACCAAAATCAATTTTAGGTTTAGGTGGTCTGGGAAATATTCAATGCCAGATATGGTGTTGAAAGTAGTTTAAGCTTGTTGGTTTGATTAACATAAACATGTCTTTAGAGTCATCAATATTAAGTATAGTATTTCTGTTGTACCTAGATTTAATAGAAATCAGATTAGACCTTAGTATATATGTTACAAATTTGTTAGCAAGGAAAATAACTTCATATGATGACACTTTAAGTAAATTTAATGAGATAAGAGCTTTTAGCTAAACTCTATACGCATAGCTGTGTTTTGGGACTATCTATCTAAAACAGTCTCTATAGGAGTTCCCTGAGAAGTTCCCTTAACAAGTTAAGGACTGGCATTGTTACTGCTTGTGGTGTGGGTTCAGTCTCTGGTGTAGAAACTTCTGCATGCCATAGGTGCAGCAAAAAAATAAATTAATTAAAAAATAAAATAGTGTCTATAGTCTAAGTTTAAACTCATTGTCTATCTGGGTTATTTCAAATAGGATAAAATACTGGAACATTAATTGCTGAGTGAGTCTAAGAAGGATGAAATAATTTTTCTTCATTTATAAATTTGGAAAATGTCAGAAATAAGATTTAATTTCACATCAATCAACTTTATTCAATTTTTTTCTTTTTATAGCCATACCTGTGGCATATGAAAGTCATGGGCTGGGGGATGAATTGGAACTGTAGCTGAGGCCTACAACACAGCCACAGCAATGCCTGATTTGAGCCACATTTGCAACCTACACTGTGGTTTGCAGCAACACTGGAACCTTAACCCATTGAGCAAGGCTAGGGATTGAATCCACATCCTCAGGGACACTGTGTTGGGTTCTTAACCCACTGAGTCACAATGGGAACTAAAAATGATCAATTATTATTATTATTATTATTATTTTCTGAGCCTGTAGCATGTGGAAGTTCCCAGGCCAGGGATTAAACCCTTGTCATGGAAGTGAGAACAATAGTTCCTTAACCATTAGGCTACAAGGAAATTCCCCTTATTCATTATTTTTCATTAAGCATCACATATAAACAGACAATATAAATTAATAACACATTTAAAAGTAATCTCAGAATATAACTGGTTTAATATACTCTCCATATATACATTGGACTTGGTGATAAAGAAATATTATTAGAATCACTACATCACTTAAAAATATACTTGATCATGATATATTTAATTGAGAAATAAAACTCAATTTAAAATGCATATATAAAAATATAGGGAACATTATAGAACATATATTAATGTATTATTATTTAAAAATCAGATAATTTATCAGCCTCAAGTAAAATCAGTTGGGATAATCATTTATTTGTTTTCACTTCACAGTGGTAAGGAACATTCAAATTGTAAATCTTCAGTATAAGAATGTATGAAAACTTCATAACTTTTAAACATAAAACAGATAACTTTTAAAGCAGTAGAATTGTCTGTTTTTACTATCTTTATTTGATGTCCTTTTACTAAAAGTCATTATTCATAAATCACTGATCTAAAGACACAAGTTTATAAAAATCTATGTTTCTCAGGAATTTCAAATTAGGCACTTTATCATTTATCCAGATGTTTAAATATCCTATGCCTTATAACTTATTATAACTTGTAATTTGTGATTTTAATTGTACATCAGCAGGTGAATGAATAAACAATTTATGTTAAAAAACTCATTTTGTATAACATGAATACTTTTCAATTTATTAAGATTTGCTTTATGAGCCAGAATATCTTCTATCTTGGCAAATGTTCTATTTGAATTTTCAAAGGATGTGTTTTCTGCTGCAGTTTGTGGAGTGTTCTATGAATGCGAATTATGTCAATTTGGTTTATAATGCTATTTAAATATTCTATATCTTTACTGATTTTCTGCCTCCTGAATCTATCAATTATTCAGAGAATAGTGTTAAAATCTGCAACTGTAGCTGTGAATTCATCTATTTTTTCTTGAAATTCTATCAGTTTCTGCTGCTTTTGTTTTGAAGCTCATTATTAGATATAGAAATGTTTAGGATTATTACGTCTTCCAGATGAACTGCTCTCTTTATCACTATGAGAAGACCCTACTTATCCCTGGTAAAACTCTGTTCTGAAATCTGCTTTGCCTGATATTAACACAACCATTGCCATCACTACCAATATAATAGATGAACTATGGTGAATAAGGCTGCAATAAACATGGGAGTGCACATATATTTTCAATGCTATTTTAATTTCCTTTGGATATATGCCTAGATGTGGAACGGATGGATCATAAGGTAGTTTTATTTTTTTGAGGAATCTTTAAATTTTCATAGCAGTTGTATCAATTTACATTCCCACCAATGAGTGCGCAAGGGTTTCTTATTCTCCATATTCTTACCAAAACCTGCTGTCTCTTCTCTTCTTGATGATAGCCATTCTAATAAGCGTGAGGTGATATCACATTTTGGTTTTGATTTGCATTTCCCTGACTATAGGTGATATTAGATATCTTTTCATGTACCTGTTGGCCATTTGCACATTTGTATGTTTTCATTGGAGAAATGTGTGTTCAGTTCTATTGTCATTTTTAAATCAGATTTTTATTTTTGTCATTGAGTTATATGAGCCAATATATGGAAGCAACCTAAGTGTCTGTCAGTAGATGATGGGATAACAAAGATGAGTGTACAAACAGATGTACACACATGATGGAACATTATTCAACTATAAGAAAGAAAAATATTCTGCCGTTTTCAACAACATGGATAAACCATGAGGGCATTACACTAAGTGAAATAAGTCAGACCTAGAAAGACAAATACTGCATGATATCATTTATAAACGGGATCTAAAAAAAGCTGAACTTTTAGAAACAGAAAGTAGAATAGTGCTACTGGGGGCTGGGGGGGAGGTGGGGAAACTGGGAATATGTTGTTCAAAACACAAACTTGCAGCTAGAATACGAATAAGTTCTAGGGAGCTAATGCAGAGGATTATGGTCAGAGTCAACAGTACCGTATTATGTATGGCCACATTGCCAAGAAGCTAGATCTTACATGTTCTCGCCACAAAATGAAATAATAACTACATTAACTGAAGGAGGTGTTAACTAATGCTACAGTGGTAATCACATTGCGATATATAAATGGGTCAAATCAGCACTCGGTATATTTTATAGTTACACAATGTTATATATCATTTATATCTGAATTTTAGAAAAAAGATTTATACGGAGATGATTCTTAAAATTATTTCTCTGAGTAAAATGATCCAGAAACAAAGGGTCAAATTCTGTGACAGTATTTATTTAAAAAAAAGTCGGGGGGGCAGTTTCCACTGTGGCTCAGTGGAAACGAATCTGAATAGCATCCAAGAGGACAAAGATTCAATCCCTGGCCTGCCTCAGTGGGTTAAGGATCCAGCATTGCCATGAGCTGTGGTGTAGGTCACAGATGTGGCTCAGATCTGGCATTGCTGTGTCTGTGGTATAGGCCAGCAGCTATAGCTCAGATTCCACCTCTAAACTGGGAACCTTCATATGCCACGGGTGTGACCCTAAAAAAAAAAAAAAAAAGACATACAAAAAAGAATAAAATGAAATCTCAACATATTCAGGAGACAAGTTAGAGAGAAAGCAAGGTACAATGATATTAACTTCTCATAAACTCAAAAAATCACATTTTTTACAAAGAGATGTATATTTTCTTTATAAAACTTAAATATAAAATTCAAAATTAAATTGCTTGTCTCAAAAGTAGAAAGTTTTTTTGTGGAGTTCCTGAGGTGGCACAGAAGAAACGAATCCAGCTAGGAACCATGATGTTGCAGGTTCGATTCCCTGGCCTTGCTCAGTGGATTAAGGATCTGGCATTGCTGTGAGCTGTAGTGTAGATTGCAGAGGCAGCTTGAATCTGGCATTGCTATGGCTGTAGTGTAGGCCTGCAGCTGTAGCTCCTATTTGACCCCTAGCCTGGGAAACTCCATATGTCATGGGTGCCACCCTAGGAAGAAAAATAAATAAATAAATAAATAAATAAATAATTTTTTCATCATATTGAAAAGTAATTCTGCAAATAGTAAACCTTACTACTTCAAACCCACAAGAAAGGTTACAATGAGAAAACTAACCAAACCACATGTTAGTAAGAATAGAGCTACTAATACTTTTGAAGCAGGAGGAAAGGGGGCAGGGCTCAACTTTTAAAAGAATGATATATCCTTTGAGGATACAGTAAAACTGCTTAGAACCAACTAGGTCCAGGAGCAAGGATGACTTGACTTCCAATGGACTTTGAGCTTCATTATGTACTCACTGTAATACATTAGCATGCCAAGTGACACACCCACAGGTGCCATGACATTTCTGAGGCCAACTATAAAAGGACAAAAAGTGGGCAGTGACTCAGTTCTTGAAAGTCCCTACCTCTTCCCTGAAATGGATGGAAAAATCATTCTATTCATTAACCTTTGAAATTACCCAGCCCATTAAAAACACACCACCCCATATTTTGGGGCCTCTCATCTTCTGAGATGGCCCACAATCCACCCCTCTCAAAAAATCTACTTCTTACCTATCATGTTGCCACTTGCTGAATTCCTCCTGCACTGAAACATAAAGAACCCGAACTTCAGTAAGTCCTCAGACCAAGTGTATGGTAATTAAAAGACAGTGAATTCAAGTCCCAATCTGGGTTTGGGGTGGGTTCACATCCCTATCTGTGTTGTATGGTTCCCTTTTATACATTCTTTCTTGGAATTTAAAAATGCACTGTCAACTTAAAACATCATTTTTAAAGTATGACACAGCATTGCCCTCGTGGGAGAAAATGCACCCAAGAGAAATGAAAACATATGTCCATAAAAAGACTTGTACAAGAGTGTTTGTAGCAGCTTTATTTATATCAGCCAAAACCTAAAAATAACTCAAGTGTGCATGAATATGAAAATAGACAAAATATTTAGGTTATATTCAAATAGAATACATTCAGCAATACAACAAAATGAACTGCTAAGATACACAGAGAAATGAATGAATCTCACCCTTACTATTCTGAGTCAGAAAGATAGACACGAATGAGTACATAACGTACGATTTAATGTATGAGAAGTTTACAAGCCAAACAAGTAAATGGTGATAGAAGTGAATACAGATGTGGCTTTTTTCCCCCTCATTCCCATGACATGTGGAAGTTTCCAAGCCAGGGACAAAACTCGAAAACTCACTCATGCCACAGCAGCAACCAGAGCCACAGCAGCGACAATGTCAGATCCTTTACCGGCTGAGCCACCAGCGAACTCATCCTACTGCATTGGCTGAATGAAGGAATAAGAAAACTTTCTAAGACGATTCAAATGTTTCATTTGGATGATGTTAGACCCATTGATACCCAATTTTACTGTTAAGAGCTATGCATTCCTTGCTCTGTGTAAAAATTTTACCTTAATAAAAGTGAAAATACAGAGAGAACTTGAATCAAAATAAAAGAAGTAAATAAATTATCCAAAAAAATATATTATTAAAAGCACAATTTGACAGATGCTCATCAAATGTTCAATGATTGTTAACACAAGTAGAAATGAGAGCACAAAGAAGAAACGGAAGGAATGCAGGCAGTCATGGTCCAAAAGTATCACATATGTTTCTGATTCACTGGGATTTTTCTAAGTAATTTTATTTTTAAAGTTTATTTTAATGCTACAGAGTAACTTGACACTTAACATTCCAGGTTAAGTCACAGATGGCTGAGAGGTCACAGCTGTTTGGGAAATGATTACCACAAAAGTTAAATCTCCAAAATTTAGAAATGACTATTCTTGAAATAAGTGATGATATGTCTTATTGATCACGTTTTCCTCAATCATTTTTTTTTCGTATATGTTTATACAGATAGTCCCCTCCAGTTCTAAGTGTCCATATGCTAAATCAACACAGAGAAGTTCTTCAACAAAAGATTACCAGCGTTTGTAAATAATCACTTAGATCACTGGTTCTCAGTCTTGGCTAGGCTACACATTTGAAACTCTCAAAAAAAATTAACAGTTGTAATAATTGAATCTCACCTAAAATATCACCCACCAAAATTCTGACTTAGTTGGTATGGGATGTGACCTCCTCCAATTAAAAGCTATTTATTTATTTTTATAATTATTTATTTATTTTTGCTTTTTAGGGCCACACCTACCCATATGGAAGTTTCCAAGCTAGGGACTGAATCAGTCCTGCAGCTACTGGTCTGCACCACAACCACAGCAACACCAGATCCTAGCATTGTCTGTAACCTACACTGCAGTGTATGGCAGTGCCAGATCCTTATCCCAATGAGCAAAGCCAGGGATCAAACCCGCATCCTCGTGGGTACTAGTTGGGTTTGTAACCTGCTGAATCATGACAGAATTTCCTAAAAGCTAAGTCATGCTGATAAACAACAAGATTTGGAGATTACTGATTAAGAAAATCATGGACTTGGAGAATAGACATGTGGTTGCCAAGCGGGACAGGGAGGAAGTGGGATGGATGGGGTTCTCGGGGTTAATTGATGCAGATTATTGCCCTTGGAATGCATTGGCAATGAGATCCTGCTGTGTAGCACTGGGACCTATGTCTAGTCACTTATGATGGAGCATGATAATCTGAGAAAAAAGATTGTATACATGTATGTGTAACTGGGTCACCGTGCTGTATAGTAGGAAATTGACAGAACACTGTAAACAAGCTATAATGGAAAAAATAAAAATCATTATATATTAAAAAAAAAAAGCTGTAGCGATGTTTGGAAAAGGAAAAGAAACATTTAGAGCTTCAAATACCTTATCACTGAGATAGGTAGGTTTTTGTTAATGAATTCTAACTCCCCTTAGTGGGACCTTGGGGTTTAAAAAGTTGATGTCAAAATGTGTGAAGGAAACAAGGGTAAAAATGCAGGGAGAGAGTATCAAAATTAAGACAAATTATTTTAGGGAGTTTCTGTTGTGGTGCAGTGGAAACAAATCTGACTAGTATCCCTGAGGGCTGGATACCTGCTCAATGGGTTAAGGATCTGGCATTGCGTGAGCTGTGATGCACATCGCAAATGCTGCTCAGATCCCACATTGCTGTGGCTGTGGCATGGGTAGGCTGGCAGCTGTAGCTCTGATTCACCTCTATCCTGGGAAGTTCCACAGGTGGTGGGTGCAGCCCTAAAAACCAAAAACAAACAAACAAACAAAATAGAAAAGAAAAGAAAAAAATATTTTAACTTGATTGCTTTGAAAGTAACATTAAGGTCTCACTTTATTTACAGTGTTCTTGTACATGACATATAATATCAAAGAAAAATTACTCAGTCGATTTAAGAAAAAAATGGAAACTCTTATTCAAGATAAAATTGAGAATTATAACTCAGAAAGAGCATCTCAGAAATCCTTGAGAACTGTACTACTCCTTGGAAGTCAAAGCAGTTATAGAAGTTTTGTGAGCTACAGGGTTGTACCTCAAATTATTAATATTTTTTAATTTTTTTCTCTTTTTAGGACCCCACCCACAGATTTGGAACTTACCAGGCTAGGGGTCAAATCAGAGCTACAGCTGCCAGCCTATACCAGAGCCACAGCAACGCAGGATTCAAGCTGCTTCTGCGACCTACACCACAGCTCACGGCAACGCTGGATCCCTGGCCCACTGAGCAAGACCTGGGATGGAACCTGCATCCTCATGGACACTAGTTGGATTTGTTTCCACTGTGCCACAATGGGAACTTGTACCTCAAATTATTATGGACAGTTTACATAATTCAGATCTAATAGTCATCATGGTGGGTCATGTGACCCCATGCAAGATTAAGAAGAAAGGTTATATGAATAGAGGGTCTTTAGTATCTATTTAAATAATTTTAATAATTCATAAACAAGTTTCTGAATGAGTGACAGAGTTCTTATTAAAAAACATCAGAGTGCATAATAAGCGATTTGCCCCCTAGGGAACTTTACCTGCATCTGAGGGTGGAAGATGAGAGCCACTGGGAATTTTTCTGACGTGAGTGCCTAGATATGTCTGTCATAGGGGAAGAAGAAGGAAAACATTTTCTCCACTTATAAAAAAGGGGAAATAGGCCAACACCCCTATCTTCCTGAAAGAGTGTCCTTCTTCAAGATAGTCCATACATATATAAATTGTTTGATTGGGACCAGCTAGCCCCCTGTCTCAGACACTAAAATCAAGAGCTCTTTCCATAGACTGGCAGCTGCAGCTCTGATTCGACCCTAGCCTGGCAACTTCCATATGCTATGGGTGTGGCCCTAAAAAGATGACCAAAAAAAAAAAAAAGTTGTCTAGATGAAAATATTAGTGAAAAAAATATATACCTTTATAAGATTTCTTTTTAAAAAATACATATGGTTTTATGATTTTTTTTGTTTGTTTTTGGCCATACCCATGACATAAGGACGTTTCTGGGCCAGGGATTGACCCTGTGCCACAGCAGCGATACAAGTTTCTGCAGTGACAACAAATCCTTAAACCCCTGCACCACAGAGTACTCCTGGTTTTATAACTTTTAAATGCATTTCCTTAGAGTCCCCTAGTGGCCTACTGGTTAAGGACTCTGTGTTTGCAGTGTTGTGGCTCAGGTTTGATCCCTGGCCTGGGAACTCCCCCATGCCTTGGGCATGGCCAAAAAATAAGTAACCAGATAAATGAAAGCATTGGCTTTTTAATTGACTCTGATGGCTAAACTCTCCACTACTGACGTCAGTCACATCAGTGTTTTGTTTTAACTGTATTTTATTATTGTTGTAATTGGTTACTTTTTCTTACTCTGGTCGCTTTTCTATTTTCTCTTCTTTTAGCACATATGCAGCATGTGAGCCAGGAGAAAAAAAATAAAATAAAATCTGTTTTTACACTGCTGAGAACACTGCTCTATTTTCAAGGCCGAGCATGAGATAAAATTCTGCTCAGTGAGCTGTACTTGGATTTTGGTGGGGAATGTCAGACTAAGTACTCTCTCCTGTTAAATGTGGATGGAATCCCAAAAGTTGGGCATCAATCTTACAACCCCTGGAGTTTCCTCTCTGAAAAGGAAGTAACTCAGAGAAACAGAGTCAAGTGATGAAGACACAACAAATTCAACATTATTTGAACCTCTAAAAGAAACTGTATCAGAGCCATCTCCTCCTCTGGAATTTTCTATTACAGAAGTTAACACATTTCCTAAGGCATATAAGCCAGTTTGAGTGAGGGTTTTTTTTTTTTTTTTTTATCATCCTTGTCGTAAATATTCCTAAGTAACACAATAATTTCGATGTGCTTTCACATTTATTTAACTCATTATTCGATGAATATTTTCCATGGTAGATTAAAGTTTAAAGAGTCTATATTCGGAGTTCCCGTCGTGGTGCAGTGGTTAACGAATCCGACTAGGAACCATGAGGTTGAGGGTTCGGTCCCTGCCCTTGCTCAGTGGGTTAACGATCCGGCGTTGCCGTGAGCTGTGGTGTAGGTTGCAGACGTGGCTCGGATCCCGCGTTGCTGTGGCTCTGGCGTAGGCCGGTGGCTACAGCTCCGATTCACCCCCTAGCCTGGGAACCTCCATATGCTGCCAGAGCGGCCCAAAGAAATAGCAAAAAGACAAAAAAAAAAAAATCGAGGCATTTAAAAGATAATTATGCTATTTAAATTCTTACCTTTTCCAGATTTGCAATTCTAAAATAACAAAAAGATGTTTTAAAAACTCATATGGCTGCTTTCTGGCTGCCGTTATAAGTTTTTAAATGGATAGTGCTTGTAGATTATTAGATAGGTCACCAATAAAACCAAATACCTATGTGTTCTCACACTGTATGTGTCTCCATACTGTCACACAACCAGAGCAGCGTCAAACCTGGTGACAGGACTTTTTTTTTCATGGAGGAACTGAATGATCACACACATTTCCCATGGTGGTTATCCTGCAGATGTGCTCAATAGCAAACCAAGCACATTATTTCTTTTGCCAGCAATGAGCTCACTTGGAAGAGATTCAGTTCCATGCCAAGGACAATAATCAGACTGTCCATTTCCATCCCTTTTTGTGGTGACCTCCTTGATGGGCTCCATTCACCACAAGCTGATACATACAAAGCTGTTAAATCCCCTCCTGTCCACTGTCCTAATTTCTGTGTGTTCCATTCACGAAGGACTCCTTGTTCTCACGGCCTGTAACCACTGACCCTCTTACAAACCTGCTGTGGTCAAAATGTTTTCCCTCTCTTTTCTGTCTGTAAAGCTCCTTTCCTTTCTGGATGATCTGACTCATATTTTAGCTTCGGTCACTTCCTGTCTTGCCTCAGTCACTTCCTTCTACTCGCATAGTAACCCATCCACCCCTACCTTTATCTTATTTATTTGGCTCTGCTTCTGTAACAAACAAAACTGGTAAAGAAGAGGAAGTTTTTTTTTTTTTTTTTTTTAATCTTTTTATAGGGCCACATCTACGGCATATGGAGCTTCCCAGGCTAGGGGTCGAATTGGAGCTGTAGCTGCTGGCCTACGCCACAGCCATGGCAATGCCAGACCCAAGTCATGTCTGTTACCTACACCCCAGCTCATGGCAAGGCTGGATCCTTAACCCACTGAGTGAGGCCAGGGATCCAACCTGCATCCTCATGGATACTAGGCAGATTCGTTTCCACTGAGCCACCGTGGGAACTCTGAGTTGTTCATTTTGAATGGCATGGTTTTGTTTGACAACTTGTTTAGTCTTTTTCCATAAGAAACATTTGTTATTTCTTTATTTTTGGCCACGCCCGCAGCATATGAATAATCCATGCCCCAGCAGTGACCTGAGCTGCTGCAGTGAGATCCTTAATCTGTTGTACCAAGAAGGAACTCCAAGAAATCTCTCTTTAGTGATTCAATGAATTAAACATTGTTCTGAGGAAGTTCCTGTTGTGGCACTGCAGAAATGAATCCAGTTGATGGCCTGGGAACTTCCATATGCCTCAGGTGCAAAAAGCAAAACAAAAGCAAAAACGAAAAACCAAAATTGTTCTGAGATTATTCTGGGGGTAATCCCTTTCTGAGGCTCAAATATGTGCTAAAATTTGTCTATGAAACCTATGAAATTTTGCAAAATGCGGTGTATGTTTGCTTATATACATAAAGAAAAACATCCTTGCCCCATATGCAATGGAAGCTGAGGACCACAGCTCTGAGGGATTAGTAAAGGAAGCTGAAGATCAAGGAATCATAGGAAAATCCTGTTATATTTTCACATATTTCTTAGAATGTTTTTTTTTCTTTTTTCTTTTGTGGTAAAATACATATAAAGTTAAATTTACCATTTTATCCATTTAAAGTGAAAGTTTCTGTGGCATTAAATACATTTATATTGTTGCACATCTTAAGTTTTTATTGGGTAACATTTCTACAAAGATCAAAGTAGATTTTAATACTTTATTTAATTTGATAATAAAATGACCATAAAATTATATTATTACTAGTCCCAAATTTGACTTTCAAAAATGATAGCATGAATTAACACTCAAAGAAAAAAACTAAAACTGTAGTCCAACTATAAACTTTGCCATTTAAAATAAAATCAGCCATCCTATACCCTTTGCTTAATGCTTGGTATTGCAATTTGAAAGATTCAAAGGAAAATGCAGAAGAGTATCAGCATGTAAAATACATTTCATCGGCAATTAAATGATTAATCCATCTGTTTCCGTCACTAACTGAAAACAAACTAAAAAAAAAAAAACTAACTCGGAGTTCCTGACGTGGCGCAGTGGCTAACAAATCCGACTAGGAACCATGAGATTGCGGGTTCGATCCCTGTCCTTGCTCAGAGGGTTAAGGATCTGGCATTTCCATGAGCTGTAGTGTAGGTCACAGATGAGGCTCAGATCTGGCGTTGCTATGGCTGTGGTATAGGCTGGCGGCTACAGCTCTGATTGAACCCCTAGCCTGGGAACCTCCATATGCCGCGGGAGCGGCCCTAGATAAAGGCAAAAAAAAAAAAAATCTCAGGATGTGAGTGTAGAAAATAATAAACTGCTTTACTTGTGTGATTGCAGAATAAACTTCGACAAACTCTAAGGCATGGTTTTCTATGCCTTCTTACCTGATGATTCAAACTTAGCTGTAGTGAGCAGGTGTTATAAGAGTAGATGCCCCTCTTTTTTTTTGTTTTCTTTTATAGTGATTTAAATTAATGATATATTTATTTGTTTTTTGTTCATTTGTTTATCTATCCTACTGTAAGCAGTGTTCCATTTTTTTCCCTACTACATACCTAATATCTAACTCAGAGCTGCTACATAACCATAGTTCAATATGTTTATGTAAACTAGTATATCTTATGACACTACTGAGTGAATGAATGAAAGAAAAAATAAATGAATGTTTTTTTCTTTCCTTCTGGTCCCTCCTGGATTCCTTTCTCCCATAACCTTCTCTCTCTTCTCTAATTTCTTTTTACCCAACAAATCTTGAAACATCCTCTGTGCTCTGCCCTGTTTCCAACATCTCTTTTTTAGCTCCCTAAGGATCTCCTTTTCTTCCTGTCAGTGTGCATTTTTCCTAAATTGTAAGTGCATCTCACGCTATAATTGTTGAAAAGGCCCTTCTGCTTCCTCTTCTTTTACAACCTGAAGATGCAATAAACATCTCATTACACAATATCATTTCGTCCCTCTACCAAATTATCCAAAAGGTAAGTAAATGTTATAAATCCTATTTTTTATCCCTAACAAGGGAAGTATGCTTCTTTTTCCTTTTTCCTTTTACTTGATCCTAGATTTTATCCCGTGGGTTTGGAAATCTGTGGGCAATAAATGAACTTTATGCCACAAAAATGCATGCTGAGAAAAACATTGTGACAGAGAGATGAATCTTATTAACCTAAACAAAAACCAACAAATATAAATGCTTAAAATTCTCACATTACATAGTTTTCCAATGTGCTACAACTCAATTACGGTGTTGTGTAGTTGCTTCAGTATCAATGATTAAAAAGTGATTCATCTGTATACAGAAGTCTTGAAAATATTCAAGTTCATATTTTTATTTTTATTTTTTTGGCTGCACCCATGGCATATGGAAACCTGGGCCAGGGACTGAACCTGCACTGCAGCAGTGACCCAAGCCACTGCAGTGACAACACTGGATCCTTAACTCGCTCTGCCACAAGAGAACTCTAAGAGTTAATATTTTTATGCAATGTTATTTTCACAGCCACAGAATACACGGAATAAAAATTTGATAGGTTTAAGGTTCCGATCCACATAGCCCAACAAATGCATTAATCACAAATAATATTACAATGTCAATAAAATTTGACTTTGACTGAATAAGATTATAATAAAGTGATAGATGGTGTTGACGTATTAAAACCTCACTGCTGATGTTGAGTTTGGCAATGAGGAGCAGGTTTTGCTTTTCACTTTCTTCCTTGGTCCTTGTTATTCAGTATGTAATATATTCCTCCTTGAGATGCCTCTGTCATGGCTATGATTGTATATCTTTTAAAGCAGCTAACTAATTTCTTTTTATCAGTTCCCAGTATTTTAAGGGAACAATCAATCAAATAATACACTAACCAAATGCAATATTTATGCATTATTTACTACTTCCAAAGAACAGTTGCAAGTTAGTGAGTAAGAAAACTATAATCAGGTAATAGTCTACTTGAAATGCAAATTTTTGTGGCCTGCTTTTTTGTGTGTTTTGTTTTGTTTTAGGTCATTATGTCTATACTTGCTTGTACTTCAGGATAACTTAAATCTCTTACGTGTTTCCCTTTTTTTTTTAATATAAAACAAAGTGAAACATAATCTGATTTTACTTTTACTTGTTCCACACAGGCTCATATGCAGCAGCATATAAATATAAAAATCAGGTTTGCTTATAGAGGTTACATCTAATCTAACAAAGAATATTTTGACACTCATTTTAAAAGATTACTGTGCAATTCAAAAACTGTAACTAAACATATGTTAGAAATTTATAGATTCCTAAAACATTTTAGACATATGTCACTTTGGGAACATTAATAAGTTAAATGTTCAGTAAAATCCCATGAGACATAATGATATCTTCACATTACAGACTCTGAAATAAAGATTTGAAAGAGTCAAATATGTAACAGCATCACAAAATAATAATCAGCAAAGCTAGGATTCAGAGTCAATTCTATCTGACACTGTGGCATTTATTCTCTCAGTCACTGTTCTGCTGATCGTTTTCTCCTGTTATCTATTCTGATATATACTCAGGAATGCTTATTTCAGTACTTTAATAAACATTGCACTCAGCATTATCTATAAGCCACCAAATATTTGCAAATATTATACTAAATTCCTAAGATAAAATGGATCAAAATCTTTCCAAGAGCCCTTACTTATGTCTGCAACAACATCTCAAAAAAACAAAAACAAGAACCTCAGCAATTCTGTACATCTCAGTTATTTCCTTCTCTTTTTCCCCTGCGATGCTCTAGTTTATAACATTTTTGTGTTGAACCCGAAAGAAAGGCCTGAGATAAATAATAAGTTCCCTGAAATCAGTGTGCTTTATAGATGTGGTAATGAGTAAAAGGATTGTGGATTTCCTGACAAAGAGTAGAAGTAGAGGGTGAGGAAAATTTGAAACTGGGAAGAAGATGATTGTGTACCATAAACTTTTGATTATTCACCTGTTGAATAATCATCACACCTTGTGACTAATCACTGCACCAAACTTTTCTCTTTTCAAAGAGCACAACATTCTATGAGTTCTTCTCTTTTATTCAGTATTTGTCAGTCAGTCTGTACCTCCATCTGTGTCTTTATTTTTTAATCTATTTTATTTATTTACTTATTATTTTTTGGCTGCCCGGCAGCATTTGGATTTCCCAGGCCAGAAATTAGATTCCGGATGAAGTGGCAACCTACACTGCAGCTGCAGTAGCACCAGATCCTTAACCCACTGTGCGGGACCAGGATCCAACCTGTGTCTCAGCCCTACAGAGATGCTGCTGACCCTGTTGAGCCACAGAGGGGACTCTGCTGTCTTTATTTTGACTGCATTTTTCTCTGTGTTTAGACTGTTAGAACTATAATGGTGAATTTCGAATAGCATGGCTGCAATGAGAAAGCTGTAATAAAGACAGGAAAAAAAATAGATGAGATAATATTTGATCTCAATGGCATTCAATTTGATACCTCATATTTAATGTAAAATAACTGAACACTCCTACCTGTGACCTTTTCAATTTAAAGTGAATTACTGTTGTATATTTTTCCATCATTAGTTTTTCCTCTAATCTATTTTTCTCATTAACAAAAAATAATTGAAGTTCCTGTTGTGGTGTAGCAGAAAAGAATCTGGCTGCAAGTGGGGCCCTAAAAAAGACAAAAAGACAAAAAAAAATGACCTAAATAAAATCCCATTTTTTTCTGAACTTCAGTATATGTTCTGTTGAAATAAAGATCATATTAGCTACTTTTTTACCTATAATGATCTAATATGATGTTTCTAGATAGCCTCAGGGTAAATATTAGGGTTTCAAAGGTTTTGGTTTATTTTGTTTTTATTTTTATTTTTTACTTTTTGCCTTTTAGGACTGTACCATGGCATATGGAGGTTCCCGGGCAAGGGGTCTAATAGGAAATGTAGCTGCTGGCCTATGTACCGCCACAACGATGTGGGATCCCAGCCACATCTGCAACCTACACCACAGCTCACAGCAACACCAAATCCTTAACCCACTGATCGAGGCCAGGGAGTGAACCCGAAACCTCATGGTTCCTGATTGGATTTATTTCCACTGCACCACAATGGGAACTCTTGGTTTATTTTGTTTTTATATCACCCTCAGCCTGAGCCATTTTATTTTTCAAGTTAGAAAATTCATTCCTTTAAAATGTATGGACACTGACTTATAACGTATCCTTACTTTGGTTGGCCTGATTTATACCAACTATCCCTGGAAGAATATTGGGCTAATCCAAAGTGATAAAATGAACAACAAAGTAGGTAATGAATAGACAAAAAAAAAAAATTATATTATATTTGAGACTAAATTGGGAATTTAAAAAAATGGAAATAAATTTCATAATTTATAACTTGAGAAAAGAGGTATCTTATAATAGAAGAACGCTGTTGAATTTTCATACGATCAGGGTTTCACTACAGAAAAAGTAAATATTTGGCCTCCACTGACATTTTCTGACTTATGTCACTAACATGTGCCTGAGAACAGCTTGAGAAGCTACCAAGATGTGGGTGGGTCAATGAGAATGATCTGCCTGTGGTATAGGCAAGTAGGGGACAAGTTTTCCACTGGTAATGAAAAAAAACAGCCAACTAAAACATGTTCTAGGTGGCACAGCAGGTTAAGGATCTGGTGTTGCCACTGCTATGGCTCCGGTTGCTGCTGCGGCACCACTGTGATCCCTGGCCTGGGAGCTTCTTCATGCAGCAGGGGTGGCCAAAACAAACAAATAAAATAAAACATGTTCTATTTTTTGTCTTCATTATATATACTGACAATGCCAAACAATGTCAGTGATAAAATAGTCCTGGAGAAAGGGCAGATGTTCCCATGGCCTTCCCCCCCTTTGCATGTCACTGATCAGAATCAAAAATGAAGCTGATTCTTGCTGGCGAAAGCATGCATTTGAGAGTTCCCGCTGTTGCTCAGTGGTAATGAACCTGACTACTATCCATGAGGATGCAAGTTTGATCCTTGGCCTTGCTCAGTGTGTTAAGTATCTGGCATTGCTGTGGTCTGTGGTGTAGGTCGCAGACATAGCTTAGATGCCACCCCTAGCCTGGGAACTTCCATATGCCGAGGGTTTGACCCTAAAAGACCAAAAAAAAAAAAAAAGTTTGTTCATAGAACAAAAGGGGATCCTGTGGGCCCAACGTTAGTTCTTTTCTCCTTTCTACTCTCATGGGTTGAGGAGGAAAGAGTTGCTGGTATTTCCTCAGGTATTACTTAAATGGATTTCATAGTACTCCAGTTTTTCATGATAAAGATGGATAGTTGTGAAACTTGAAGCTGGAGCACTGAGAAAACTTTTCCAGGAAATTAAAAATCTTTTATTTTTCTTTTTGCTTTCTTTTTTTTTTTGCCAAGCCCATGGCATATGGAACTTCCACTGCCAGGAATTGAACCCATACCATGGCAGCCATCTGAGGACCTGCAGTGACACCTCTGGATCTTTAACCAGCTGTGTCATAAGCAAACACCAAGATGATAATTTCTTAAAGTTTCTTAGTTCGTTACTGAGATGGAGAGTTAGGTAAAAAAGAAAAGAAAAGATGCTTGATTCTTTGGCAAGACAGCATCTCAAAGTGGCTCAATGATCCAAATTATTAATTTGGATTTGTTAGCTTTGTTTTGACTCAGAAAGTTTCTCATTCTCCATTTATGTTACCTCCTTTCTCGTTTTCAATTGTTTTCCCCCCTTTTTTTTTCACATGAGAAAAAGAGTCACTTAGATTTAGGAGCAGTAATAAGAAACAGATCTTTTGAGATTTTACTTTAATTAAAAATAGCTATGTCTGCTTACTATTTTTCTTTCTACTGAAGTAAAATTCTATTACTGGAGATGCTGGTGGACATTTGAAGGCATGTGTACCACCAACTAGTAATTTAGTAGTTTGGTATTACTTGGGAGGCTCTATAAATTCTAGTTAGATTCATATCAGGATATTCATTTTATTTACCATAAACTTATGTTTTCAAAAAGGCAGGGGATATTTGGAAAGAGAGTCCATGAGGCTTTTTATTTTTTTCCCCCAAATAACTTTATTTTTAATGTTGTATTTAGTTCTTTTTCAAAGAATTCATGATGAGAAAGAATTTCAGAAGCCATCTGTTTCAATGTCTGCTTAATATTGGAGTCACTGCCTGTATCTAGAATGATGTAGCAAATACAGTATCAGCTCCTATGATATTTTACTTTGTCAGTGATACTGGGACTGTTCTATGCTCTCCAGTGGAGGAACCGCTAGCCAAGAGTGACTATTGAACACTTGTAATGTGACTCATGTGGCTACATAACATTTAAATTTTGTAATTTTAATTAATTCAAGCTTAAATTGCTATGGGAAGCAAGTTGCTACTCTGTTATTCAGTGCAGGGTGTGACGTTGCATTTGAAATATACTTGCTCTGTAAGATGATCTTTCTTGTTATTTAATAATACCAGGAATAGGTACTGATTCCCTTTTTAACTCAAGACAGACAAGGCTGTTTGATTAACCAGGATGCTCTGAAGTTCCAGTGGCTCACAAAGCAGGTGTTCACATCCTCATTCACTCACTGCTGTGGCGTGGATGTCTATAGCAGTCTGTTATGTCTCAGGGTCGGAGGCCACTTTAGTCTTAAAGCGTTGCTGTGTCATCTTATGGCCTCAGTGGTGAGTGAGAAAGGGGGTAACTCACAAGGGCCACTAGAAGGGACACATATTACTTTGGCTACCGCCCTTTGGGATAGTCACATGATCCCAAGAACCTCCAGAAAGTCTTGGGAGTGATCCCAAAACCTAGAAGCAGAGAGAGCAGATATGGTGAGCAAAAGTAATTTAGCTGTGTGACCACAGACGCATCAGTTAGACTCTCCACGTTCCAGTTTCTTCAGCCCCTTAAAACAGGGTCATTAGAGTTGATCTCATAGAGTTCTGCCAAGATTAAACAGGATTATTTTACGGAAATTGTATAGCACAGAATCTGCTTCATAGTAAATGCTCAGTGAAAGTCGGTTCAATAGTTTTTCGGGTCATTGTTCATTTTTCATGCTGAATTTTTTCCTTTGGCAGTCAGTTTAAATGCCTACACCACAATATTACCCACTTTCAGTTTCACTCAGTGCTATATTTGCAAATTTTTCCACAAGTCTGGGAAGATTATTCACTGAAAAAAATTAAAGGAAAAATTAAGTCTTTTAGACTATCTGTTGACATAAAGCATTTATTACTCAACTATAACACATGCATGCTAATTTAATTAACATAGACACTCATATGAAAACTGAAAATTCAAATGTTCAATCACTTAAAAGTAATTTTTTCCCTCTCTACTCTCTTTCAATAGTAAAATCTTCATAAATCTCACTCTTCGAAATAGTACCACTCAGTGTTTTCAGGCATGGTGTGCGACAATTTTTAAGGGAGGGGAGATTAAATGGGGGATTAACCATGTATAATGAATACTTGCATAAATAGTAAAATGAAAATATGTTTATATAGCTAGAGGGCAAGTTCCAGCTGCTCCCAGGCAGATTTAAATTATGCATTCTTCTTTTGGAGGATATGTGACCTTTAAATGTGCTTTATTCCGGAAATGACTTCTTCTCATGATTTTGGAAGAAAAATGCCATGTGTGGTTGTATTTAATTGTGTATAATCAGGATTGAAACTAGTATTTGATATAATAAGGCTGCTTGATCAGTGTCCTTCATTTTAATGATGGTTCAACTGCAAGCTGGTTTAATTTGGAAAGAGTAGCTCATCTTAGTTCTTAAGACCACGATTGCTTCACCAGTGTTATGTTTCATTAAGGCCTTCAGGGCGCTGAGAAGAATTTTTTCAGTCTCATTTTGATGAGGATATTCAGGGCTTTCTGATAAGTGAAGGTAGTAGCATATTGTGGAGTTATCTGGACTTTCCTCCCTTTCCACTTGTCCATCCCACTCTCCTCACACCCATTGTCCAGTCTCTACCTACCCTCCTGCCCAAAGTACACACACCACACACCTATTCCTACTCCCTTCTATTTGAATATATTTAATTTATTTTTCTGACGTGGTTCCTATGATGGAGACAATTGCAATCCCGGTTTGGCCATGGATGTGTTCCAAAAGGGCTTATATTATTATGACATGACTCCAGCCACCAGCCTACACCACAGCCACAACAACACTAGATCCAAGCCACATCTGTGACCTACACCACATCACAGCTCACCGGCAACACCAGATCCTTAACCCAGTGAGTGAAGCCAGGGATCAAACCCATATCTTCATAGTTACTAGTCAGATTTATTTCCGGTGCACCACAATGGGAGCTGCCAGCCACCATTCTTTTATTCATAAATAGTTTAAGCCTGAAACGGGGCAAAGAATAAGCAAGTCTAACGCAGACAGAGCACCTTTTAATTGAAGTATTTCGTTTTTAGCAATCCCATTCCCAAAAAGCAGCTTTTTACCTCCAGGTTTTTCCTCCCACATTTCATAGCTTTTACCGTACCCAAACTGGTGGAAGAAATAAACATTAAAAATATTAAGTGTGGCTCTGCTTATCTGACACAGATTTTTACAATGCCTTCATCTACTAAGTTTTATGTCCCTTTGAGCACAAGCATTATTTTTTGAAGCACTATTTCCCTAGCGTATATACTTTAAAATAGGAATTCATAAAACTTAGTGAATGTATTTTAATATAAAGGACTTAATTTTCATTTAGGCAGAAAACGGAGCCTCCTAGATGCTGTTTTGCATTGTGTATACACATATTTCATCGATGCATCAGCACTAAATAGTCACCTTGTTATGCTAAACTTGAAACCAAAGCACTGAGTGCCAGAAATAATCATTAACAAGAATTAGCTTCCATTCCAAGCTCTTGCCAAATGCTTTATTATGTCTCCAATTGTGCTGTTACAACTTCTGAAACTTGTTAGGATATGTTCTTGTGCCTACCTCAAAATTAATATTAAGTGAAATTATGTACAACCTTGGGAATCTCTCACGTGTTTCTTTTCCAGGTAGTAAGATTTTCATATTGAACGATATTCTCTAAATCCAAATTTGATATTGGCAAAAGTAAGGAAAAAAAATACACCATAGAGCAGATGATGTTTTTGTAAGAATGGTATTGATAGTGTCCAAGGAAACTTTTTAGCAAATTGCACCTTTCAACCTATTTGACCTGAGTTTCTACACAGTATTACTGATTAGCATTTAATCAAGATGGTCATGGATCTTGCATATCCTCCAAAAACTGTCAAGATACTGTATTTAAGTGATGAATAATTTTCACAATGGGAACCTAGGTTCTTCATAGTCTAAAGGGTAAAATTTAAAACAGAGTATAAACTATTAGTCTCAGGCTGTGTGTACAAAAGTTGATATTTCCTGTCAAATTCTATCATAATTTCAACATTGATTTCATAGTGATAAATACATGGGACACATGTTTAAAAAATATTAAATCCATATCATGCAAAGAATGTAAAAAAATGTGTAATTGCTCATAGTAATATATGTGTATATATATATTTTAGCTCTATATGTTTTATAATTATTAATAAAAGATGAATATTTATAGATAATATATTCTACTGAATACAGGTATCTACTTTCCTACTCAAGGTCTCATTAAATGTCAGAATTCCTAAAGTTTCATCGAAATAACAAAAAAATTGTACTAAACATTTTAAATATATATATATGATATAATTATATTTTTTACTTCATTGAAAAAATACAGAATGTATGCCAGGCAAAGTTTATTTGCAGATCCCAAAAATCATATTGTGTACTTTAAGCAGAAAATATCTAATACAGAGAATTTGGTAACCAGAAAAATGTTGGAAGGTCTAGAAAATTAGGCTTCAGATTGAGTCTCTAGTCAACTCCAAAACTGCAAAAATTCCATGTAACAACTATTGCCTATTGATCTCAGGCCCACACTCTCTTGCTATGATCCAGGGGTTCTGAGATTTCTACTAGAAACCGAGGGCTTCAGAGCACATATGTCTATGCTACAGCTCTCACCAGCAAATGAATCCTTGACCACCCATCCTATCTTTCCTAATCAGCTCACATAGAAACATGATTTGTAGAAGCCAAATTACAAGGGAACTTAGAAAAGTGAGGTTTTTGTTGGTTTTGTTCTGTTTCTAACTTTCCTGCCTCTACAGCCCAATAAGGCACAGTAGAGAGTGTCGGCTTTTGCACTTAGTGCAACAATCTTACATGTCTGTTATAGGATGCTAAACCCAACATTTAGAAATGTTGAGGAAAATGGGAATTGAAAGAAATGATACTGTTAGATCAACTGTGGCACAGACAATGAAAGTAAGAGTAATTCTTTTCCAGGCAAAACTAGAAAACATGTCAATTCAGAGTAAATATTAAGAAGAAGTGTGCTAAGGGAAAATAATAAGAATAATGAATTAAAAATAAAATTGACATTTCTGATTTGTGTCACTCTTCCATATCGCATAAAATGAAACTGACTCCATTTTAAATACATAAGAAATATTTTCCTCTGTGTGACACTGATATAGGTTTAACGTTTGCATTGCCTTTACTGTAGCTCTCATCCTACAGTCTGATTTTAAAATAATAAATATCTACATAACTCCAGTGTTGTAATGCCAGTGATATGTCTTTTGATGTTAGAAACAATCTACTGGTGAGAATAGACTCGTGTGTGTGTGTGTGTGTGTGTGTGTTTGACTTTATTTACTTTCTTGGCTATGTTTGCAGCATGTGGAAGTTCCAGGGCTAGGGGTTGAACCTGAGCCACAGCAGTGACAATGTCGAATCCTTAACCCACTGAGCCACCAGGGAACTTGGCAAGTGGACTCTTATAGTTTTAGAATAGGATATAAAAACATTTTAGAACATAAAATATAAAAATTGGAAGTATAAGAACAGAAAAAAGAGACTCACGTGCTAATTTAGTCATCTTTTATAGGGGGATATTAGTGCATCCTGACTAAGGTTATATGTTAACCTTTAAGAAATGGAAGAATAGTCATAAAAATTATCCGCTAGAGTTAATAAAAACCAATACCATTAACATAAATCACTGCTATGAATTTAGATTAAAGATAGAATGAAGGACAAGAACTTTTTAATTTTCATGCATATATTATCTATTACTTCTAAACTATGATAATCCCAAACCCTCTTGTTGCCACTGAACTCTCAATTATTCCATGTTTTTTCACCAAAAGTTTGACACCGGGCTTTCCTGTTTGTACTGACTTCCTCCATAAGGTGGAGCAGGACGGCTATTTCAACATCCTTATTCTTGGCTGTCTTTGTCTAATCACTTATGCTGGGTGACTGTACTTGTTGCTTTAATTTAGTAACTGCCTATAGGTGGGAGAGCTCCAAGACTCCTTATCTAGCTCAGTAGTATCCCCACATATCAGACACAGATACAGACCTTCCTACTGGCCCTCTCTACCTGGGTAATCCCCAGGCATCTCAAACTCATCATATCCAGTACTGGGCCAGTTTGTTAGAATAGCCAGTGACCTCCTAGAATGCATGGTTTTAGTAGATACTTCTTACTTACTATAAAACCTTTAACAAGTCCTTTTGATTATTTGTCATGTAGCTATTTAATCTTTTCTCCTCTCTGTCCCTCTATTCATTATGATATTTTAGGCTTTTGTGGTTGCTGGTCTAGAACCCTACAGTAGCACCCCCTCCTATCCCCTATTTCCGTGTCTCACAGCGATTTGCAACATGGCCACCAGAGAGACCTACTTAAAAATCAAATCTGACTGTTCCTTTTCTTCTGTAAAGCGTCCAATGGCTTCCCTTCACCTTGAAAATATGGGCTAAAAGCCATAATAGAAGGACTATGTAACCCTCCACTTTATCTGTATCTTCAGGCACCTTTTAAACTCCCTCCATTGCAGTTTTTATATCTACTCTTTCAGATAATTTGCTATACCCTCCATATATCCAAAATGTTTTCTCTCTCTTCTCCATCATTAGTTTATTCTGTCACGTTTCCTTTCACTGCTAACCTGCTCTTAAAAGGTCTCCCTGACTGGTGCTTCTCCCATGCTTGATAACAGATACTTTCTAAGTACTCACATCTGCAAATTACCCTGTATACTTAGCACTCATTGAACTTCCCAGATTGTCTCAGAAGATTCCTTTTTGTAGGTCTGTTTTCCAAGTGGATTGCCTGATTCTTGGGGTCAGCTTCTGTGTCTTAATTACTTCTTATCCTGTAAGCATATCAAATCAACACTTACCAAAGTAATTAGTGAACAAATGACCCATTGGTGATTCTTTTATCAGTGTGCAGCCCACATCTCTTACATGTCCGAAGAAAAGTTCTTAAACTGCCAGGGCTGCTAAGCACTTAAAGTGAACGTTTAAATTAATCATAATGAAGTATATTCTGAAGAAAACATTTTCTAAAAATTGAAAATGTTAACAGGTATATTTAATGCAAAGGATGGTAAACATAAAACTTTTCTCTCATTTTGCATATTGCTCCAGCCCTAAGAAAGGTGTTTCTTCGAGCAGGTGCCTCCAGGTGTCAGCCTGCAGGAAGTCATTTAAAACTGGGGCACGCCAGGGTAGTTTCCATGGAAGCAGAAATTAACCCCCAGGAACCTCATATGCTTTAAGAACCTCCAGGAGTACATCTGGTGCAGCCTCTATCAAACAACAATTGAGGCAAATTCTTATCACAAAATACAACAAGAAGAAAGAGCAATCACTTTAATAATCATTTCCTCTACTACTACAGATCTTCATTTTAGTTTTACATGGATGTTCAAGGTAAATTACCACAATTTAATTTGATTTTTAAAGTGTTCTTTTCCCAAATAAATTATCTTGATTTAAACTGTGAAATGCTAGTGATAGATGCTCACAATTGATAAACATCTCTGTCAAATACTTTATCAATGCTTCTGCTTTTGCACAAGTTTTTCCTTTTAGTATTTGTAAACTTCTTTAGTCATATTTTCTCAGGAAAGATTTCAATCACACAAAAAAGATTGGACGATGATTGTATACTCATCATGAAGAAAAGTACAGTGGTCTAGTAATTCGCTTTAAGAATTCTTGAAGAACTGTATTAGATTTATTTAATAATCTGTGCTAGGCTCTTTTGTTAATCTGAAACTGTTGAAAATCCGTTTTCAGCCTTTATTTCTATGACTTTCACTGGAATAATTAATATTGGATAGTGAACCTCTACAACATGAAAAGATGATTTTCCTTAATAAGTAAATCCACAGCAAAAGTTACCTCTTGCTTTCCCACATCTATTTTATTTTATTTATTTATTTTTTATTACAGTAAATGTGCTTTATCTACCAGCTGCTGAGATGTGGGGAAATCCCTGGATTTTTTTTTTTCATTTTTTTTATCACTCAAATGAATTTATTTTAAAATTGACTTTGAGGAGAAGTATAACTAAAGACTCAAGAATTTAAGCAGAATAATGTCCTTTTACTTTTATTATAAATGTCAGTTTTACATTACAAGTTAAAATTAAATTAAAAATAATATTTTTCTAGGTATACCCATTGAAAAGTTCCAGGAGCAGTTTTAACCACAGATTAATCCAAACATTCCAGATTCTTATTCTTCAATATTGTTTTTCTGCTAAATGGAATCATGGTCCCTTGCAGAAATGAATTCATCATGTTTGGAGTTTAAAGGTCCAAAGTAAGCTTAAAATGCATTTATATGTCAGAGAGCAAAATAACTTTCAAATTTAATTGGTTCCTATCAAACACCCAGACACTATGCCAACAAATGGTCATATTGGCTAAGTGGAGACTATTTAATTTTATTTTATATATTATTTATTTATTTATTTGCCTTTTAGGGCCACACGTGCAGCGTATGGAGGTTCCCAGGCTAGGGATCAAATCAGAGCTACAGCTACTGGCCTACACCACAGCCATAGCAACACCAGATCCGAGCCTCATCTGTGACCTACACCAAAGCTCAGGGCAATACCGGATCCTTAATCCATTGAGCCAGGACACGGATTGAACTTGCAACCTCATGGTTCTTAGTTGGATTCGTTTCCACTGCACCACATTGGAAAATTTTAGATGAAAAGAATATTGACTGAATTTGTCTAAGTTACAGTGACAATGAAAAAAATTGTGATTCCATAAGGAAACACACATAAAACTGTTAGCCAACATGTTCATGAAGATAATGGAATGAATCCAGTTGAGTCTTTCTCATCAGTTATTTTTAAATCACTGTCTAGTTTATTATACAAAAATGATCGCAAAACTTAGTAAATGTAAATAAAAAAGAAAGCATTGTTCATATCTACTGATTTGGAACAAATTTATTGGACCATAAAAACAGTCAAGCTATCCGAAAGTCTTTTCTGTCTTTTTCTTCTTCTTCTTCTTCTTTTTTTTTTTTTTATTTTTAGGGCCGCACCCATGGCATATGGAGTTTCCCAGCCTAGGAGTCACATCTGAGCTGTAGCTGCTGGCCTATACCACAGCCACAGCAACACAGACCTGAACTGTATTTGTGACCTACACCACAGCTCATGGCGATGCCAGGTCCTTAACCCAGTGGGCAAGGCCAGGGATCAAAATTGCATCCTCATGGATGTTAGTCAGATTTCTTAACCACTGAGCCACAATGTGAACTCCAATATCCTGAAATCTAAAGGACATAATTTTAAGTATCTTTAAAAAATATTATGATCATGGAGTTCCTGTTGGGCTCAGCAGTAATGAACCTGACCAGTAACCCTGAGGATGTGGGTTCAATCCCTGCCCTTGCTTCGATGGTTAAGGATCTGGTGCTGAAATGAGCTATGGTGTGGGTCTCAGATGCGTCTCGTATCCTACATTGCTGTGGCTGTGGTGTAGCTTAGCATCTGCAGCTCTGATTTGACCCTAGTCTGGCAACTTACATATGCTGTAGGTGCTGCCCTAAAAAGCAAATAAATAAATAAATAAATAAATTATGATCCTATAATTATAGAAGAAGAGTGAAATTGTATCATGTTCAAAGACATTACATTTGTATTTTTTTATGGGGCCAGAAGTTCCAGAATGGCAGAATAGCCCTATCAGGAGCTTAGTTGACATTCTCTAAGGTAAACAGTCATTTAACAGTATAAAATCTTGGGAACTATATCTAGTCATTTATGATGGAGCATGATAATGTGAGAAAAAGAATTTATGTATGTATGGGTGACTGGGTCAGCTTGATGTACAGTAGAAAGTTGACAAAACACTTTAAACCAGATATGATGGAAAAAATAAAAATTATTTTAAAAAATAACACTTTGAAGTCTCTAGAAATGTCACTTAGAATATACATCAAATAGAGAAACAGTTAATCAAGAAAATCTTCCTGAGGGTTTCCTGGTGGTCTAGTGATTAGGAATCACACTTTCACTGCTGCATCCCAGGTTCAATCCCTGTTCTGGGAACTGAGATCCCACATCAAGCTGCTGCAATCCACAGAACCCCCCCCCCAAGAAAATAAATAAAAATTTTAAAAGGAAAGAAAGTCTACCATGTCATAGTAAAAACAGACAGTGTGTGTGTGGTGCTTGACCACAATGTGACCCATCCACCCAAAGCTTAGTGTGATGGAAGTTCTGGACCATGCTTCTATAGCCAAGAAGATGAGGATTCTTTATCTACATAGCTCCTAGGCTTAGGGCTACAGTGTTACCCTGGAAGAGACAGTATAGCAGCAACTCTTATACTAAGAAGCTCTGTTCCAGAAGATCTATAACAGCAAACTCAATTAAGAGGACCAGGGTTCACTTCCTCCACAAAGCCCACAAAAAATAGGGCAGGCCAAAAATGTCGGGCTCCAATCACCCTGACAAAGCTCACACTTAGGGTGAAAGTTCCAAGACAGACTAGTTTCCTCCAAAGATCAGGAACAAGTCAAGGACATCTGCTCTCACCACTTTTATTCAACATTATACTATTCTTCAATGAAATTAGGCAAGGTAGTGAAATAAAAGATGTTCGAATTGAAAAGAAAGAATTAAAACTATTTCTACTTGTATATGACATGACCTTATACATTCTAAACAATAAACACTTGTAAACACACACACATACATGCATGCACACAAATGAGAACATAAATAATCTCTGTGAGGTTACAGAATACAAGATTAATATACAAAATTAATTTTATTTATATAGACCAGCAATAAAATATTTACAAAGAAAGACAACAGTATCATGTTAAATAGCATCAAAAAGAATAAAATACTTATATTTAACAAAACAAGCTGAAGACTTGTGTCCTGGAAACTATAAATCATTACTTTATTTTTATTTTTGTCTTTTCTAGGGCTGCACCTGTGGTGGATAGAGGATCCAAGGCTAGGGGTCTAATCAGAGCTGTAGCCACCAGCCTACACCACAGCCATAGCAATTTGGGATCCAAGCCCCCATATGCGAATTACACCACAGCTCATGGCAATGCCAAATCCTTAACCCCCTGAGCGAGGCCAGGGATCAAACCTGCAACCTCATAGTTCCTAGTAGGATTCATTAACCACTGAGCCACTATGGGAACTCCTATAAATCATTGTTAAAAGAAATTATAGGTCGATCTAAATAAATGACAATATATGCTGTGCTTTGGATCATAAAATAATATTAAGATGTCAATATTCCGAGATTTATGTACAGATTCGACACAATCCATATAAAAATCTCAGGTGTCCTTTTATTTTGAGACAGATTGATCCTAAAATTCAAATGGTTATGTAAGTGTTATGGAATAAATTATATCCCCCCTAAATTCATATGCTGGAGTCTTAGCCTCAGTATCTCAGAATGTGACTGTATTTAGAGAGAGGGTCTTTAAAGGGGTAATTTAGTTAAAATGAAATCATTAAGGTGGACACTGAATCAATATGAATGGAGTTTTTATGAGACGAAAAAATGTGACCCCAAACAGACATCAAGAGAAGACGATGTGAAGCCACAGGGAGAAGATGGCCATCCGCCAGCAAATGAGGAAGATTTCGAAAGGAACGAAAGCTGCTGACGTCTTGATCTTAGAGTCTAGCATCTAGATTTTAGAACTTACTGCAAAGCCGCAATATTCAAGAGAGTGTGGTACTAGTATGGAGTAAAGATGTACATCAATGAAATAGAATTGTACAGAAATGAGCCCTTATATTCCTGGTCATTTGATTGTTGACAAGGGTGCCAAGTCCTTCAACAGGGTGATTGCTGGGACCAGCTCAGCAGGATGGGGCTGAAGAACAGGTGCTGTGAAACTTAAGGAAAAAAGTTAACATAAAACAAGACACAGAGACATTTATCTTAAGTAAAGGTGGGAACCGGGGGACTCAAGGCCTCAGGGACCAAAAGCACCGCCTCAAGAAACCACACTGCTTTTATTGTGTTCTTTAGGATTATGTCAAGTGAGAAGGGGGTTGTAGGTGCAGGATATAGGGTTTTTTAAGTTATTTTAAGAGTCACATAGCTGGTTGCTGATTAAGCTTTTATTCTGACTTTTAGGCATTTAACAATCATTAGCATTTGAGGAAGTTTGGCTCAGCTATCTATACATAGCATCTAGAGAATCACCATTGTGCTTCTGCAGACTATCTGCAGCAACCTAGGTTTGCACCTCGGTTCTTCTTGCTAATGCATATCCTGCTAATGACCCCTCATCATATCATGCTGTGCAAATGGATGGTCAATCTGCACAGGTCTGGCGTGCCTAGACCAACGCATTATGTCCTCATTCAGCTGACCCTATGCCTTTAGGTCTTTGTGCCTAAGCTTAAGTCATTCACCAGCACTGCGACTGTTTTCCAAGCAGGAAGATGGGGTAGAGTAAAGCAGGACAAGATGGAGTTTTCAGCAAAGAGGCTAAGAAAATATTGTAGAAACATGTTTTGTGGCAGGTACTAATAGTCTTTTCAAAATATAATATTGAGGAATTCCCATACTAGCACAGTAGTAATGAACCCAACTAGTATCCATTAGGATGCAGGTTAGATCCCTGGCCTCGCTCAATGGGTTAAGGATTTGGCATTGCTGTGAGCTGTGGTGTAATTCACATACAGGGCTGGGATCCTGCCTTGCTGTGGCTGTAGTGTAGGCTGGCAACCACAGCCCTGATTCCAGCCCTAGCCTAGGAACTTCCATATGCCATGGGTTCGGCCTTAAAAAGAAAAAAAAAAAATGTTGTGACAACTGGATATATACACAGCAAATAAAGATATTGAAAGTTTTTTTTTACACCTAAAATATGTTTCAGAATTAAATGTAAGAAGTTAAAATTACAGATATCTTAGGAAAAAACTTAGGAGTAAATATCCTTGACCTTGAGTTAAGCAATTATTTCTTAGCTATGACACCAAAAGCACAAAGTGACAAAAGAAAAAAAAAAGATAAACTATTCTTTATCACAGTTATAAAATTTTGTGCTTCAAATGAATCTGTCAAAGAATTGAAAAAGCAACCCACAAAAGAGGAGAAATTCTTTAAAATTCATATATTTGAGAAGGAATTTGTATCCAGAATATAAAGAATGTATACAACTCAATAGTAGGAATATAAACCAATTAAAAATTGACAAAATATCTTAATAGAATTTTCCCCAAAGAAAGCATACAAATAGTCAATAAGCATATAAGAAACCATTCAATATTATTAATCAACAGCGAAATGTAAATCAAAACCTCTTTGAGATGGTATTTTATATTTTATGTATGCTAAGATGTTTATAATCAAAGACAGATAATAACAAGTATTGGTGAGTATGCGGAGAAATTGTTAGCCTCATTCATTCCTTGTGTGAATGTAAAAAAATCTTTGAGAATCAAAGGGTTTTAGAAAACATTTTGGCAGTTCTTCACATGGTTAAACAGAGTTACTATTTGACCTAAGTAAATCCAAGAGACGCAAAAACATGTCCACACAAAAACCTGTACATGAATTCATAATGGCCCAAAAGTGGAAACAACCCAGATTTGCATCAATTTGTAAATGGATAAACAAAATCTGGTCTAGACATACAAGGGTATTATTTATCAATAAAAAGAAAGTACAGATAGAGGCTACAACAAGAATGAACCCTAAAACATTAGTAAAAGAATCTAGTCACAGAAGACCACTTATTGTATGATTTAACTTACTTGAAATGTTCGGAGTAGGCGAGTTTATAGAGATAGGAGGTAGACTGGTGATTTCCTAGGGCTAAGTATTTTCAGGGAACAGAGGGAAAACAGGGAGCCACTGCTAATGAGTATGATGTTTCATGTTCTAGTGATAAATATATTCTAAAATTAGATTTTTGGAGTTCCCTGGTGGCCCATTGGGTTAAGGAGCTAGCATCATCACTACTGTGAATCTGGTCACTACAATTACAAGGCACTGATTCCTGGCCTTGGAATTTCCACATGCTGCAGACACAGAGAAAAAGGAAAAAAAAACTTAAATTGTTGTGATGATTGTACAACTCTGTGACTATAGTATATCATGTGAAATATATCTAATTAAAACCTAAGATTTCCTGTTGTAGCTCAGAGATAATGAACCCAATTAGAATCCATGAGGACTCGGGTTCCATCCCTGACCTTGCTCAGTGGGTTAAGGATCCTCAATGCTGTGAGCTGTGGTGTAAGTCGCAGACATGGCTTGGATCCCACGTTGCTGTGGCTGTGGCTGTGGCTGAGAATGGCAGCTGCAGCTCCAATTCAACCCCTAGGCTGGGAACTTCCGTATGCCACAAGTGTGGCCCTAAAAAGCAAAAGAAAAAAAAAACAAAAAAACGCAAAACCACCAAAACCCCAAAAAACAGAAAAACTAAAATTATGTAAATATATCTAATTAATTAAAACCTAAAAAGACAATTTTAAGACCTTTAAGTGAAAATGTTTAGGGTTAAAGGGAAAAAATTAAAATATTAATGTAGGAGCTGTAGTCTTCTGTTAGATGAACTAGATGGAATAACCAGAATCAATGAAGGTGGTCTAATGATCAACCTCTGAATTACTCAGGGTTGTTTACAGAAACAGAACCAATAGGATATGTGTATATATATATATATATATATGAAGAGATTTATTATAAGGAATTTATACACAACATTATGGAGGTTGAGAAATCTCAGGCTCTTCTGTCTGCAAGCTGAAGCTCCTGATAGGCAGTGTTGGAAGACAGTGTAATTCAGTCCAAATCCAGGGTTATTATAGCCTAATCAGAATGTGCTATAAATGTGTGGATTTACGTATACACAAAGAAAAGAATGATGAGGAATACTTAAATTCCTCAACAATCAGTAGACGCTTATGTTGCAGATTCTAACAATGTAAATTTCTGCTAGCAGATACTCTGTTTTTCTCCCTTAATGTTAAACTCTCATTTGTTCTTTTGAACGAATACCATGGATCTCCTTTTCACACACTTATGATTTTTTCTTTAATTAATGTAAGTTTCACAGTATTTAACTGCCTTGTTTTCAAAGCATGTCCTTCAATACACTTTAAAATGCATATTTGACCTGACTTATTCTGTCATCTTTGCAAAATGTATATATAAATGTATATATTAAATATCTTTAGAAAACCCATATGCATTCGATTTTATTTCCTGGTGCGTCTCATGTTGTTAAACTGTATCTACTTCAGTCATTTTTAAAGTATATATTATTGGCCAATCCTTTTAAATTTGTGTATTTATGAGTAATAATTCTTTCCCTGTGGACCCCAAAATGACTTAGCCGAGTAAGAAGTCATTAAGGTAGCTTGGCTTTTACCGATTTATAAAATGAAGGCCTGTAACAGTGCTGTGTTAAGAAAAGGTGTGAAGTAGCCTTCTGGTTTTATCCTTCTGCTTTTTAATGACTATCTTCTTCCTGAATGCAGTTTTGTTTGTTTGTTTGTTTGTTTTGTTTTTTTTGTAGTTTTTGGCAAAAGCCCATATAGATATATGCATATATAAATATATAGATAGATAGATAGATATAGATACTGAATATTTGTCTTCCCTGGGGAAGTTACTTTTAAATTTTTTTGGCAATGCCCGTGGCATACAGAGATTTCTGGGCCATAGATAGAACCCATGCCACAGCAGTGACAATGCGAGATCCTTAACCACTAGTCTATCAAGGAACTCCTTCCTTGGGAGTTTTATGTCATTTACTTTTAAAAAGCTAGGGAAGTGTCATGGCTCTGAAGCAGACAAGCAGACAGATATATTGATGTCCTGTTTTAAGAAATTACATGCTCCTCCTTCTCCTGGTCATATATGACAGAATATCAGATTATACTTATATATTCATTCCTATAATCACTTGTGAATATATTCAAAAGCATTTATTGACAATTAGTGAATAATGATTATTCTGTCAATTTGAAGTTAAGGAGACTTCTTCTTGAAGTGAATGCCCAGTGGTTCATTCTGTTATTTAATTATGTTAGCAAAACCATTTTATTGTTTTCATTTGTTTCAGTTATGGTTAACCCCTAATTTATGTTTAAATGCTTCATGTATCTTCTTACACATGCACTACCTTGGATTTGACCCTATTCACTGCTACATCACTTTAAAAATTAATATTTTTATTCTTTTTTGGCTGTGCCCACACATGTAGAAGTTCCTGGGCCAGGGATCGAACCTGAGCCACAGCTGTGACAACATCAAATCCTTAACTCTCTGAGCCATAAGGGAATTCCACTTAAAAATTATTATTCAGAGAATGTATTATGCAGAAGAGTAAAGTCTATCTGCCTCTCCAACTAGAAAAGAGATCATGGGCTGTAACATAATAGATGTTTAAGAAACATTTTGTTTCTCTTCTTTATTCTTTTTTCCTTTTTCTTTTGGTCATGTTGGTGGCATGTGGACATTCCCAGGAGACACAGCAGGTGACCCGAGCTGCAACAGTGACAAGACTGGATCCTTAACCCATTGAGCCACAAGCAAACTCCGAGACATTATTTAAATAAATCATTGATTTAGCTGACAAAGCATTCTTGTCGTAGTCAACTATTCTCCAAAGGAGCCTAAGCTTCTTTCCATATATTTATATATTCAAACATTTGTGTATGTTAGTCATGTTTCTTTAATTTGCTCCCTTCTTACTGAAATATATTTCACTTTCTTAAAGTTATTTGTAATCAGTTCTCCTAATTTTTAATTATTCTTTGCCCAAAAGTAAGACTTAATTCTGAAAATGATGTATTATGCTTGAATATGCTTTTAAAAATGTATGCAAATTTAATTAAAGTAGAGAATTCTTGATAAGCTTCTTTTCAAAACAAGTCTGTAAAACAGAGTGACATTTGGATCCACTGAAAAACAGATTTTTGTACAGGAATCCTTGATTATTATTTTTAAGTCAGTGTATTTATTTTTGAAACACAGTTTGACTTAATATATTAATTACTATTAAAGGAAAACAATTATAAGTCTCCAGGATATTTTAAATATGTAATTTAAAATTTGTCATGATTATACTGCCCATTTTAATAATATTGTACTTGTTTTATGAATGTAATTTATTACAAATTATATTGCTTTTGTGACAATAAAATAAATAAAATAAATTTTTTGGTGTTTGTATTAGTTTAAATTTTTCCTGATTTATAAACTATAAATTTCTGAAGTTTTGTGTATAAAAATATTTATTGACCACTGTTGTTCACTACATAAGAATCACTTTTATTCATCAAATTTAAATTGACTAATTATAATATTGCAATATGTGGTAGGCAAATTAATCAGGATTTTTTAAAGAAGTCATAATGTTAATGTTAAATTGTATCGTTGTTTTTGTTTTTTTTTTTGCTATTTCTTTGGGCCGCTCTGGCGGCATATGGAGGTTCCCAGGCTAGGGGTCTAATCGGAGCTGTAGTCTCCAGCCTACGCCAGAGCCACAGCAACGCAGGATCCAAGCCGCGTCTGCAACCTACACCACAGCTCACGGCAACGCTGGATTGTTAACCCACTGAGCAAGGGCAGGGACCGAACCCGCAACCTCATGGTTCCTAGTCGGATTCGTTAACCACTGCGCCACGACGGGGACTCCAAATTGTATCATTGTTAATGTAATGTAATTAGATGGTTAGGTTTATTTTTATTATTTTTTTTTTAGGACCTCACTCAGTACATATGGAGGGTCCCAGGCTAGGGGTTGAGTCTGAGCTGTATCCTCTAGCCTATGCCACAGCTTCAGCAATGCAGGATCGGAGTCACATCTGCGATTTACACCACACCTCATGGCAGTGCCAGATTCTTAACCCAGAGATGGAGTCTGCATCCTCATGGATACTAGTTGGATTCGTTTCTGCTGAGCCATGACGGGAACTCCCTAGATGGTTAGTTTTGATCCTTGATTATAGAAAACAAATGTGTAATATATAAAGTCAGAGGCAGTAAATGGAACCTTTTTGTCATATCAGGTAAAAATTTTATTTGAATGACAATTTATGTAATGATAAACAATTTGCATAGGATATAAATCATGAATCTAAGCTTTGTTGTCATCTTACATTTGACTGAAAATATCCAATGGAATTTATTTTGGAAAGTTTTGATTTGATATAACAGCTTTTGATATACATAAAGTAAGCTAAAGCATACGTATGTTATTTCAGTTTTATGAAGTTCCTTCATTTTACAAGAAACTAACAACAAACACATCTCTTTCCTTATTTCCATTTTCACTGTTATATTTTACTTCTTGATCATCTTATCTCAGACTAGGATATCATCTACATTCTGGATGCCATCAGTCAACATTTCTAGTTATCTCTTTGAAGCAAACTGACAGTTCTCTGCTGCTACAATGTGTTTTTTTTTCTTCTGCCTTTCCAGTGATTGTAAATTTTATTCCACTGTCAGATCATATTTCCTCTTTGTATCCACATTAATAATAATGGTGCTAAAATCTCTTTCAGAAAGAGGTAAAAATTCCTTACAATGTTAAACAAGGCCTTTCACAAATTAGCTTGAATTTACTAATCTAATCTTGCTGATATTTCTTTCTAACTTGCTTAGCATCCCTCTAATGCTAATACTACTAGGAGGGAGCTCTGAATTGTGTCTTGGGAAATCAATTCTAGGCTATATCAGAAGCTGAATTTCTGGGAGTTCCTGTCTGGCTCAGTGGTGATGAATCTGACTAGTATTCTTGAGGACACCGGGTAGATCACTGGACTTGCTCAGTGGGTTAAGGATTCAGCATTTCAATGAGCTGTGGTATAAGTTGTAGATGTGGCTCAGATCTGAGTTGTTGTGGCTGTGTAGGCCAGTAGCTACAGCTCCCATTTGACCCCTAGCCTGGGAACCTCCATGTGCCCTGAGTGTGGCCCTAAAAAGACAAAATAAATAAATAAATAAATAAATAAAAAAGTTGAATTTCTAGGAAGATATTGAGTAGGTTATCAAAGCCTTGAATAATGTAAATAAAAAAGCAATGACCCTGAATGAATTTGGGTCAGTAATAGATTAAATCAGAAGAGTCAATTTTTTTGGAAAGGAATACCATAGGAAATAAAACAAGTCTTTTGTGGTGGTGGAGGTAGAGAATAGGAGATGGTAAAATAGACCTTTCAAGATCTAGGTCAGCAGATCTTTGGCTGCAAGTAATAACAAACAGATAGTAACAATAATAACAAAACTGGACTAAACAATTTTTATAACAAAAAAAGTCTTCGTTTTAGAAATTCTGAGGAGAGGTAGCATGGAAGTGAGAGCAATTACTTAGTGATATCATAAAGGATCAGATTACTTTCATTCCTCTACCCATCCTACAAGGGAGCAATCATCTGTTGGGTTTCTCCTTTGTCACAAAATGAATGCTCGTTGCAATCATAACTACATGTTGTATGGCTCTACTAAACGGCAAGATTCCAAATATCATGCCTTCAGCCAGATTCATTCAGTTTAGGTCATGTGACTTCCCTTGAACCACAGAGTCATTATCAGAGCATCATGCATTGATTGGCTTAGAGAAAGCAAGATAAACCTTTGCAGCTAAAGATGGAGCCCCTGAGTCACATGAGATATGGGGTCACATGAGGAACAAATTATAGTTTCCTTCAGGAAGGAAAAAAAAGTCTAGGAGGGCTGTTGACATTTTCTTGTACAATAAATACATATGCCATGTATATATAATAAGCAAATATGCAAAGTGGACAAATAAAATGATGAATAAGTGGATAAATAACTAAAAACGCCTAAGAAGAAGAAAATTAATAAACACCCTCAAAAAGGGAATTATCTTATGGCCCAGTGGGTTAGGATCCAGTGTTGTCACTGCAGTTGTTTGGGTGGCAGCTGAGGTACAAGTTTAAAAAAAAAAAAAAAAAAGCAGGAAAGGAAGCTTTAGAACAAACAATATGGACCATATTACATTTGGGGATATTCTTTATAATGTTTGTAAAGAGATGGTGCAGTAAAGTTGAAATGGTATCAGTTTTGGAACAGTCACCCAACTTGTGTCAATTTACTATTCACAATTTCCTGTCTGTACAGATTCTCTTAAGTAACTTATTTTTTTTTCTGAGTTTCAGATTCTGTATCTGTGCAGTCTTAATGGTGTGGGTGTGATGAAGAAAAGAAAGAATCTATAAAATATATTAAACTTATGATGGTCCCTATCCTTAGTAATATTAAGGCATATTCTTCTCTCTAAGTTATAGACAAATTTCAAGATGGAGATCAAAATCACTTGTTATTTATTATCGGTTATAGCAGACTGTTTTCAAAAATGGCTATAATTTTCCTCCCCTGTATCCATGCTCATTTGCAACATGTGCACCTCTTCCCATCAAGAGATAGAGTCCTTTTTCCTACCCCTTCATGTCTGAGCTGGACCTCAAACATGCTTTTAAAATAGAGCAAGACCCTATGGTTCTTCCCCACCACGTCCTCCATCTACCTTTTGTCTGTATAAAAAAAAAAAAAATTAGTCAAAGAAAAATTTAATCAGAGAAAATGCAGAAACAAAGGAAAACAGTCTAACACAACCACATAATAGTTTATTCATTAAAAAGGTCAAGGACTTTCAGTTCTTCTTCAAGGGTTGTAGATGATATTCTGAGCCATATCCTTTGAGCTGTTTTGTAGATACTGAAACCCCCATCAGGCGGAAGAAACTAATTTTGCGATGACCAGACTGTAGCTATGACATAGGCTGACACAATTTTGAGAACTGGACACAAAGAAAAGGGAACAAACTGACCCTGGAAAAAAGGATTAACTATATTTAAGATAGTCAAGATGATGCTAATCAGACCACTGTATGACAATTTCAAGATCATTGTCAGAACTGACTCTGCTGTTTCGGCATGTAGCCCCCACCCTCTGCCTGTGCACCCCCTGAAACTTGCCTTTAAAAACTCTTGCCCACTGTTGTCAAGGAGGAGTCAGCCTTTGGACATGAGTCCACCCTCTCCCCTGCTTGCTGGCCTCTGAAATAAAGTGATTTTTCCTTTCCACCAACCTTGCCTCTCAAGTCTTGGCTTTCAAGCAGCCAGACACTACTTTGGGTAACAGTTTCACAGATAGGGTCTTGTGGACTTGACACAATGCCAGTTCCATGTCTAGGTTTCAAGAGTCCTTTCACATTTCTGATTCTCCGTGTGCCCCCTTGTGGGACTGCCCTGTAAACAAGTCTGAGCTAACAGGCTGATGGATATGGGACCACACGGACCAGACAGAATTGAGCCAACTCAGTTTCTCAACTGAGGCCCCCAGGTATGTGATAGACACATTAGCATTAGCACACCTCCTCCCAGACACCACAGCAAGGCCACTTGCCAGCTGTTTTGCAAATTTGAGAGCTAAATAAATCCTATTGATTTAAGCCACTAAATTTTGGAGTGATTCTTTTCACAGCAAGAGCTATTTAGTCCATGTCCTAATTCCTTAATGCAGATTTATTCCCTCTGCTGTGCCCAACAGCACATTGTATTCTTCCTTTGCCACTCATCACATTATTCTTTGACTTGATATTGTCGTTCTTCCTCTGTGGACCATATTTCCCACAGGGATGGGGATTTCTTGCTCATCTTTGTATCCTTATAACTAGGTTAAATGCCTGACACGTGAAAGATCTGTATCCCATGTTGTTAACTGGTGAATTCAAAGTGCTCAGGCCATTTGTGACACATTGGCAAAATTTAAGATTCCTCCTGTTTCCTTAGCTTTTCCAGATAATGCAGCCATGACTTGCTTTATGTTTTCTCATAGCTGCAGAAGCTTAAGACATCCTGAGAGATTCAGTGACATTTGCTCTTCAAACATTTTTGTTCCAATTAATAGTGGTGCTTCTCAAGGGGAGTGCAGCTGGTCTCAGAGCTATGCTCTCTCTGGAAAACTGAAGTGGAAAATCAAAATATGCCATGATTTTAATGAAAAACAGTCTTTTATAACTCTCAGTAGAAGTGGAAAACTGGGAATTATATTGTGAAATAGAGCATGCAAAACACAATGTGGCCATTGCTTTCAGCTACTATCTCTGAAATAATTCGACAGCAGAATCGGTGAAATGGCCTATTTACCTCTTTAACAAACCTGTAAGATTTCCGTTATTTGACAATGCTATTATTTTAAAAATCTCAATCTCTAAAGTCTTTCTTTAAGTTTCCTAGATGTTAGCCAAAAAGCAATTGTGATTTAAGTATGCAGTATATTACACTGCTATCATCCCATAGGAACTTAGCACTTAAACACATCCACTCAGATATATTATCATAATATATTTGCAAAGCACTTTCAAGTGTGTAAAATGCTGTTTTTGTTTTAATGCTCAACAATCCAGGGAGATAACTCCAGCAAAAATTATAGTTTTATTTAATATTCAAGACAGCAAAATCACAAAGAATAATGTCTACTTTTACTATGGTTAAGAATCATATTTGAGGAGTTCCTGTTGTGGCTCAGCTGAAACAAATCTGACTAGTACCCATGAGGATGAAGGTTCAATCCCTGACCTCACTCAGTGGGTTAAGAATATGGTGTTGCTGTGATCTGTGGTGTAGGTCATATTTGTGGCACGGATCTGGAGTTGCTGTGGCCGTGACTGGTGTAAGCCAGCAGCTACAGCTCAGATTTGACCCCTAGCCTGGGAATCTCCATATGCCAAGGGTGCGGTCTTAAAACGACAAAAAAAAAAAAAATCAGATTTGGGAGTTCCTGTTGTGACTCAGTGGTGACAACCCAATTAGTATCCATGAGGGTGTGGGTTTGATCCTTGGCCTCGCTCAGTGGGTTAAGGATCCAGCCTTTCTTATAAGCTGCGGTGAAGGTCACAGACACAAGTCAGATCCTGTGTTGCTGTGGCTATGGTGTAGACCCAGAGCTGCAGCTCAGATTAGACCCCCAGCCTGGGAACTTCTGTATGCTCTGGGTGCGGCCCTTAAAAAAAAAAAAAATCATAGTTGGAATTAAATTCTTACCTAAAAATCCTTGTCATTTCTTGACCAAAACAAATTTGACTTTATCAGATTTTTTTTTTAAGATATGAATCTTTTTACTATCCCCTTTCTTCTTCTGTCTATCAGTTGATACCAGGTAACTTATTTGACTCACGGTTTAACTTTATGGCATAAAAGAGAGTGATGGAAGCTTCTGAACCTGATTTCCAATGGTAGCAAATTTGTGGACAGTTAGGACATCTTCACCCATGACTGAAAACAACGTTAAGGCCGGGATAACGGGAAATGCACACATCTTGATTTCTCAGATGAACAAGTTAAAGTAGTTTGCAGCCTGAGATGACTCAAAATTTCAGTAACTACATGAGATTTTCCTCACCAATTGTGCGGTATGTGTGTAAGAGAAAAAATTTTTCTTCAACTCCATAGCATGACATTCTTCATCCGTTTAACCAATATTCACAGAGCACCTGTCACCTTCCGGGTACCATGCTAAGACCTGGCTATACAGTAGTAAACAAAACCGACATGGTGCCTGGCACATAGTTTTAAACAAACTAACTCACAAGTATGAAATGTGAAATTGCGATGAATGTTATCATGGAAAAGAACACCAGGTGCTGTGTAAGGGAAGAAAGAGGGGCATGGATTTAGATAGAATCTTGGGAAGAACATGCCAGAGAAATATAAGAGGTATGTCTGAGAGATGGGTGAGGGCTTACAGCCCTGAGGGGCTGTCAGAGGGAAGTGAATGAACCTGGAAGTGCCCAGAGATAAATGTGGGGAGGGGAGAAGAAGCTAGGGTATAAAGAGCCTTGCAGACCAAGGTAAGGAGCTCTGTTTTATTCCTAGAGAATAGAGAAACCTAGATTTAATTTGAGGATTAAGCGAATCCAACTTAAAAAAAAACTGAATAATAGTTGACATACAGGAGTGTGTTACTTTTAGGTGTACTACATGGTGATTTGATATTTGCATTCATTTTAAAATCATCACCACTATAAATCTAGTAACCATCTGTCCCCACACAGAGTTACTGCAATATTAGAGATGATATACTTTATGACAGATGTTAACTCCCTGTGGTTTATTTTATAACTGGAAGTTTCTACCTCTATATCCCTTTCAACTATTTCCTTCATTCCTACACCCTTCCCTTTGGTAACTACCAATTTCTTCTCTATATCTGTGAGTCTGTTATCATTCCGTTTTGTTTGTTTAGTATTTCCGCTCCAAATATAAGTGAGATCGTATGGTATTTGTATTTGTCTAATTTATTTCACTTAGCATAGTACCCATATTTTTTATGGCTGAGTGATATTCCATAGTATTTATACACCATGCCTTCTCTCTCCATTCACTTATCAGTGCCCACATAGGTAACTACCATATCTTTACTATTTGAAATAGTGCTGCAGTGAACATTGGTGTGCACAACTTTTTGAATTTATGTTCTTATTTTCTTAGAGTAAATATCCAGAAGTGAAATTGCTGGATCATACAGTAGTTCTATTTTTAGTTTTTTGGGGGTTTTTTTGGTTATTTTTTAAGTTTTACTGAAGTATATTTGATATACAAGTTTATGATAATTTCTGCTCTACAACAAAGTGATTCAGTCATACATATACACACATCCATTCTCTTTCAGATTATTTTCCCACATAGGTTATCACAGAATATTGGGTAGAGTTTTCAGTGCTATACAGCAGTATCCCCATTTATTTTTAATTTTTTTGAGGAATTCCCCTACTGTTTTCCATAGAAGCTGTAATATAATCCAATTTATTTTTAAAAGATTGCTGTGGCTGCTTTGTGGAGATGACTGAGGAGATTAGAAAGGAAAAATGAAATTAAAATGTTATCGTAGAAGCAGAAATAAAAGATTTTGTTGATTAGTACTAATGTGGGACCAATGAAGATGAGATTAAAATTTTAATTATTGTTATTAATTACATATGATTTAAAATAATTTTTATTCTACACATGTCTAAATCATTTGATGAAATAAATTAATATATACACATTATTATACACAGTTTGTTATTTGAGTAGAATGATGCAAGGCAGTTGATTGCAAATAAGAATTCAAAAAGCATATATATGTCAAGCATGACTTGTAGCTTTGTTAAAAATGGAGCGTGTCTTTTATTTTGAATATACCCATGGCCCTAGGAAAATAAGAATAGATTCTGTTGGGGAGAATTCAACTCAGGACACATACTACAACAGGGCTGAATCTTGAAGACATTATGCCAAGTGGAATAAGCCAGTCAGAAAATGACTTGTATGATTCCATTTATGTGAGATTATTTAAAGTACTCAAATTCATGAAGGAGGAGAGTAGTATGGTGGTTGCCAGGCACTGGGGGGAAGAGGGAATGGGTATTAGTGTTTAATGCAGAGGTTTTCAATTGTGGAGGATAAAAAAGTTCTGGAGATGGATAGTGGTGATAGTTGCATAACAATGTGAATGTACTTAATCCCCCTGCTTATACTTAAAATGGTCAGAATGGTAAATTTCATAAGTATTTTACTGTAAAAAAAGTTAGAAAAATATTGAACTCAGCAATAGACAGTGAATCTTCTTACCTTTGTGAATATTGGCAGAGATATTTAGGAATGTATTACATATCAATCTAATATATAACATATTGATGTGCGTGTGTGAACTAAAATATAACATAAGAAATTATGCATCATTTCTGTGACTGCATTTTAAATTTTATTCAGAAATTCTCAGAGAATGTTATGCATGCTCTGTGCATTAGGTTTGGGGCATTTTCTTGTCCTTGAGAAGATCTGGTATTCCACTTGTCCTCATTTTAAATAACTTTCACCTAACTTTCATTTCCATATCAATAAGTTCATTCTAGCAATAAAATTTTATTATCAGTCTTTCCAAGTTTTTATTTTCACCTTTTTATGAATACTATCAGGAGACAAGAAAGAGCTTTACCCTTATATACCAACTTGCCAGTCAAATTTATTTCCTAAAGTTAATCCAAAACTTTTGAAGGATTTATTTTCTCTTATGATTATCTAAATGCATCAATTCATTAACATATAGGTGTTCTAAAATTCAGCACCATGGAGACTGCATTAAAGCCTCTGCAATTATGGAACTGAGTGGATCCTGAGCCTTTGAATGTAAAGAGGATTCCTCTCATCTACCTCCAGTTTGGTGCAACATCTTACACATAATAGATGTGAAAAAATACTTGACTGATGCAGTAGATATATGCCATCAGCCTATCATCTTTTGATTAGCTTTTTTTTTTTGCTTTTTTCTAGGGCTGCACCTGTGGCAAATGGAAGTTCCCAGGCTAGGGGTCTAATGGTAGCTGCAGCTGCCAGCCTATGCCACAGCCGCATGGGATCTGAGCTGCGTCTGTGACCTATACCATACCTCAGAGCAACACTAGATCCTTAACCCACTGAGCAGGGCCAGGGATCCAACCCAAGACCTCAAAGATACTAGTCAAGTTTGTTACTGCTGAGTCATGATGGGAACTCCTGATTAGCCTTCTTATCTTTGGTCCAAGTCCCTGCGTTATTCAACATAGAAGAGAAATAATTCAAAATTCCAGCCTTCCTCACAGCCATGATGTGGGCATGCAACCTAAGTTCGCCCAGTCATGAGATTTCTGTTGAAGGGAGAAATTTGAAAACACAGATCTGCATAAGCCATCCTTTTTCTGGAGCAAGCCATGTAGAACTGTTAGGGAACAGCAGTGCTAAAGGTCAAGTTCTTGACACAGAAGTACCATCCCTGTGGGGCAGTTGTAGTTGCAGAGCAATGACGTTCTTTGCATTAAGTGCTGGGTTGTTGAAGGAGCAACATCAACAGTTTTTTCACAGAACTGTTTTTTCCACATCTTATTCCTAGATGAGTCTCAGCTCTGTTTTTCTAGATCTCATCATGATACTATATGATATCTAATATACTTTTAGTTATGTTTCTTCTTCAACCATTGTGTTGATTCTATAGTTTACAACAAAGAACCTGACTGATAGAATTGATAGAAACCTAGAGACCTTCATTCTTTTATTTAGCCAGCCATTTATCAATGACATTTGTAAATAATATTTATTAGTTATTTATCATCCAATATTTGTCATCTACTCTACCCCAAGAACTGAATTGACTGCTGGGTCATCAAAGACTAATAGCATAAATCTTTGCCTCACAGAATATTGAAACCTGGTCAAGGGAGCTGATGAGTCAATGGATAATCACAGTAATAGTGAGATGGGAATTAGCAATAAATAATACTCAGAGAGAGTGATATATGAAAATACAAAAGGGATGGCTTTGCTAGGGTTAAGAGATCAAAGAAGGCTCCTGATAAAAAGCAGTGTTTTCCAAATTTGATTCATAGGTTATTCTGCGTTAGCGTTACCACCTGGTGATTGAACATGGTAAATTGTTGTCCTGTTCTATAGCTACTGGGAGAAAAAAGTGGCTTTTTATTCATCGATCTGCACGTAGAAACAACACTCTAAGAATATAAGTCAGATAAATGAAGAGAATGGATGTGGGAAGATGCTTGTTCAAAGTCCCAAACCTAAGAAATAGTCTCTAGACTGTGGACTCAAAGGCACAGAGAGCTTCCAGCATCTCTAGATTGACGTATTTTGACATTGATGTAAAGTGCCAAAGTTTTGAGTCAAAGAGATCTGGATTTGCATCCTCTACTAACTGCACAGGCTGTGTTGTTAGTTTTATAAGCTATAGTTTCTCTGCCTTGACACAAAGGAGAGTGGTGCTAAACACATCAGAAGTTGGTGAAAATTAAATTTAATTATTGTATAAAGACACTGACTTTCAATATAGTTTAATATCATTACCTTTATATACCTTTTTGCCAAGATGGACTGCCTCTTTTTGGGGGGGTTGTTTGTTTTATGGTTATTGATCTTCAGTTGTTAAACGTAAAGGAGCTTAGTGCCAATTCATGCAGTGCACAGGAGAGAAGCCGTGTGGAGGGAAACTTAATAAATGGCTTTTAGCAATAGCCATGATAGTGATTTATACCTTCTTAAGTCATGTTTAATATTATTAAATTCAAATTACATTCTATTAAAGAAACAGCACTTTGAAAAGCATATGGGAACATATTTGTTGATTATGTGAATATTGGCTCTGATCTAGCTTGCAAAAAATAGTAAATCAGAGAAAGACATATTTGGCTAAATGTCAAAGAAAATATTTTAAAACATATTGGGAATATGTTAGCAGATGTTTCTCGATGTTTAATACTGTTTTTGATGAAGTTTAGTGTTGGCATAATATTTCCACTCAGATCTAAACTACTTTGTTCCTAAGAAAATAGAAACTGTATCCACCTCTCTGATTATGACCCTTTTGTTTTTTGAATAAGAGAGAGAGGATGAGAACAATTATGTTGAACTCACACTTTGTTGAGACTTTCATTTTGGTATTTCATGCTGCTGTTGTTTTCTTGATTTCCCATGAAATCAGATATTATTTTCTAATTATGGCAGCACAATAACAGCTGAGTTACAGCATGCTTTTCCTGTTACTGAGTTTAGGAAACCAGGTATTTATGATTTCAGCAGATGTCTCTGATACGAGACCATTTACTTCTTTCTAAGCAGGAGATGCTCAAGCTAGAGAAACAAGTCTGTGACACCAGGAGCAATATGCTAATTACAAGGTCAGAAGCCCCAGGATTTTAGCCATTATTCTCTGAGAGTTCATCTGCTCATCCACCAGCCTCACCATGTGCTCTTTAAAATTGCTTTAATTTCTTTTACTTTCCAGATCATTGCATAAAATTTGCAAATCATTTTGGTTGTCACAATACTAATTCCTTCTTGGTTTTGTACTACTGATCTTAATGTGACACTAAATAGCAAAAGTACTTGTTCACTAGTATTTGTTATGGTTCTTCTGGCTTTAAGATGTGAATAGATATGTCTTCTTACTGCCTATGATTGTTTTTGGACTCACTGTTTTTATTATCCACTGTCCATAGACAAAACATGTGATGCTATACAAAGCCTTCCAGTATTTGTTGTTAATCAGCCTTTTTAGAAACGTCACATATTAAGTCCTTTAAACATCTCACATTCCAGCTGATGTAGATTTTTTCCAAGACATTCCTAATTTATGTATTTTCCTAATTTATGCGTTTGCTCACTCTATTTCTTCTCCCTGTGAGACATACCTTTTGGTGATATTTCCACCTTTAAATTCCATCTTTAAGACTATTGTAAATGGAATTCTCTGTCAATAGACACTTAGAAGAGTTCTAAGAGTTTGCTCTAACAAACTGCAGTGGACAATCTTGTATATGTCTTCATGTGTGTATATGCAAGAGCCTAATTGGAAATATATATTATATATATGATAGATATGTGTATATATATGCACATACACACACACACACACACATGTACATATGTATATATGTGAGTGTGTGCACCCACGCACACACATTCTATGTTGCTCTGCTGTTGCCTAGCCCTGTCTGGCTTACTGGATGGAGCCTTGGTAGAAGATGTGATGGCTCCCACCAGGTCTGTCCTGTGCCCATTGGTGGAGGTGGCTGTTCTCTTAACTCCCTGTGCTCTACCTGTTCCAGTGGGAACACACTGCCCACTTCAGACACATCCACACTCTGTATGTACTCCACCATCAGGGAACTATGGGCGGAGTTCTGTCCCCATGAGAGGCAGCAAGAAATGGGACAGCGACTCCTGCAAATCTCTCTTTTCTTTCAAGGGAAATCTTTATGAGCTGCTTCCCTGGGGACAGGAGCTGACACTGGCCTTGGCCAAGGTCTCTTGCTCCATAGTTGACCAGTCATGAGGCTTGAAGAGAAGAACTCCTGCCCAAACAAGAGTCTTTTTCCCCACCTCATTATGTTTGCAGAGAAGGCCCCTGACATCCTGACATGACGGCATTGTGAGTTCTGCCCGGTAGCCAGTTTTAGAGAATGTACTTCAGGTCAATCCCCTTTGACCTGCACTGTCACTATTTGTTTAGGGTATTTTAACTTGTCACAGTTTGAGGACAGTGGGATAATTTGAGTTTAAAATGTTGGCATCACTTAAAACCAAATACACACACACACACACACATATGTACATAAATATACACACAAATGTATAAGCAGATATGGAATTATGTAATATGTAAATCTTCAAGTTTACAGATTACGCCAAATGTTGTCTTAAGTAGCTGTAGCAATTTGTATTTCCACCCAATGGTAATGATAGTCACCACAATTTAATACTCCATGTTTAGTATTAGTAGATTTTAACTCTTGCTAAATTTTTAACATCTTAATTTTAAAAACTTTTCACAAAATGCAATATGAGCACTCATTGTGGATTTTTATGGTTTTAATGTTAATTTCCCTTCATTCCAGTGATATTTTCTAGTTGATGATCACAAGAATAGTTGCATTTCATTCATACTATGGAAAAAAAATAAAACAGTGTAAATAAAACAAAGGAACTAGATCTACATTATCTACATGGAGAATCTTAAAAATTAAAATGTTGGTTGTCGCGAGACATGTTTCTACAATATTTTCTTAGCCTCTTTGCTGAAAACTCTTATCTTGTCCTACTTTACTTTACCCCATCTTCCTGCTTGAAAAACAGTCACAGTGCTGGTGAATGATTAAGCTTAGGCACAAAGACCTAAAGGCATAAGTTATTCATAGAGTCAGCTGAATGAGGACTTAATGCATTGGTCTAGGCACTCGGACCTGTGAAGATTGGCATTCCATTTGAACAGCATGATACGTCCTCTTAAGAATAAAAGAGGAGCCCCATGTCCCCAAGGGGTTGATGAGGGGTCTTTAGCAGGATATGCATTAGCAAAGAAGAACAGAGGTGCAAAACTAGGCACAGAGGGTTGCTGCAGATAGGCACTCAGTCTGCAGAAGCACAATGGTGATTCTCTAGCTGCTATGCACAGATAGCTGACACCTAGCTTTCTCAAATGCTAATGATTGTTAAATGCCTAAAGGTCAGAATAAAAGCTTAATCAGCAACTGGCTATGTGACTTTTAAAATAACTTAAAAAACCCTATATCCTGCACCTATAACCCCCTTCTCACTTGATGGTCATAATCCTAAAAAACACAATAAAAGCAGTGTGGTTTCTTGAGGCAGGGCTCTTGGTCCCTGAAACCTTGAGTCCCCTGGTTCCCACCTTTACTTAAGATAAATGTCTCTCTGTCTTGTTTTATGTTAACTTTTTTCCTTAAGTTTCACAGCACCTGTTCTTCAGCCCCATCCTGCTGAGCTGGTCTCGGCATTGGTTAAAAATGTATCTTATATTTACATGTCCTACTTGCTAGTTAGTGGGATACCGCTTATATAAAAATCTAAATATAGGCAAATCAAGCCTATGCATGGTGTATGGATTTATTTATTTATTTAGTCTTTTTAGGGCTGCAGCCAGGGTGTATGGACGTTCCCAGGCTGGGGGGCTTCAATCAGAGCTGCACCTGCCAGTCTATGCCACAGCCACAGTGACACCAGATCTGAGCCACATCCCTGAACTTCACTGCAGCTTGGAGTAACCCCGCATCCTCAACCCACTGAGCAAGGCCATGTATCAAACATGTACCCTCATGGATATGTCAAGTTCTTAACCTGCTGAGCCACAAGGGGAACTCCATAGATGCATTTATAAATAGCAAAAATGGTTATTTCTGGGAGCAGTGGTAGGTGTACAGAAGACTTCATAAGATTCTGGAATATTTTATCTCTCAGATGGGCTCAGATGTATTTTATTTTTCTCTAAAGCTTTCCAGCTCCAAAACATTTTTATAGTTAAAAATATGGATTGCATAGCAGTGATTGCTATTTTGTTTTCTATCTCTCACTTTTTCTTCCAAGGCAAAGAAGAAAGAAAGTGAGCCATGCTTAACTCCATTCCACCATTAGCTCCCTGGTTGCAGCCACTGTAATCTCTTACTTGTATTACTGCAATTGCTTGACAAATGGTCTCCCTGCTCTGACCTTTCCTTGTATAATCTATTTTATTTCAAATTGCCATTAGTTCTTCAAATATTTGTTCAATTCTGTCATTTTTCTGCTTAAAAGCTTGCAATCAATTCCAAATTCAGAGTAGCAAATACACTTCATATTAGGTCCTAAGATTCACTGTTAATTCTTTGGCCTTATCTACTGATCAGAAATGCAAGAGAATACTCTGGGGTGTTTGTTTTAGATACTGTTTCTCCATGGAACACTATCTCCAAAGACATGTTCTTACCTCTTTCATGTTTTTTCTCAGATTACTTCTCCGGAGTCAACCTAAACCACAGATTTAATGCTGCAACTTACTCTTCAACTACAGGATCATTCTCTTCTTTTCCCCTCATTCTGCTCCACTTTTCCTATTTTTCAATACCACTCATCAGTTTTAACATGCTACCTAATTTACTTATTTATTAGATTTACTATTTATTGTGTCTCCCTCAACTAGAATGTAAGCTCCCTGAGGCAGGGAATATTAATTTGGTACAGCAGTGATTTCGGCAAGCTAGGATATGCCCCACTTAATAAATATTTTGGAATTAATGAGTAAATAAATAACTGAGAGAAGAAGAAACCCCTCTTATTCTATTTCACATTCACTCTAGGAAACTTCTAATGTAGATCAATCCTTTCTCTCTAAGCGAATATGTTTGTATATTTTTCTGATTTCACATGGCTAATTTTGCCAAAGCTCAATATGTGCATGATGATTCAAATATACTAAGGTATTGCAGGTGAAAGGATGAAAATGCGACCTAACCCTCCCAGAACCCAGAAAGTTAATAAAAAGCTCTAAATGCCCTCGAATTCCAGACCCTGTTCCCTATAGGTAAAAGACCATACTTCTTGCTGTTTTAGGGCTTGCTTTCTGTTCTGTACAAAACTATGTGGAGGAAAAAAAGAAGAGAAAACAGGCCCCTGAGTACGTGCCTCTAGGCATGAAACTTCTTGAAACTGCTTGAGATAACAGGGAGAAGGGTCCCTAACTGCTTGTTTGGCTTCTGTAAAGCTGCTTGCATAAGATGAAAGGAGGGGAAGTTAATCGCTAAACCGACCCCAGTAAGATCGGCTGTGCCATAAAATGTTGAAAATCCTGGTAAACATACCTTGGCGACAATATGTCTCCCCCTCCCAGGTACAAGCCCAAATACGTAACTCCAGAACAAATTAAAACTAATTGGTCCACGAAGCACGGGTTCGTGAAGTTTTAAAATGATTGGTTTGTGATATTTTAAAATGATTGGTTTGTGAAGCGCGGGCTTTGCTGTGAACCCCGGGCTTTGTTGTGAATCCCATAAAAACTATCCTGACTCCGCACTCAGGGCCGCAGTCCTCTACCCCTGCGTGGTGTACGACTGTGGGCCCCAGCGCGCTTGGAATAAAAGTCCTCTTGCTGTTTGCATCAAGACCGCTTCTCGTGAGTGATTTGGGGTGTCGCCTCTTCCAAGAGGGGGATTTTCTTTCTACTGGCCTTTCACAGGCACTGTGCCAGAGGTCTGAGGTCCAAGACTTTTGAACTTGCATAGAAAAGTTTTTTTCTCTAGAAAAGCCCTTAGTTACTATAAGCAGTAATGACAACAGAAAATATTAGCCTTGATTTATCACCTGTTGCGAGACACGTTTCTATAATATTTTCTTAGCCTCTTTGCTGAAAACTCTATCTTGTCCTGCTTTACTTTACACCATCTTCCTGCTTGAAAAAAAGTCGCAGTGCTGGTGAATGACTTAAGCTTAGGCACAAAGACTTAAAGGCACAAGTTATTCATAGGGTCAGCTGAATAAGGACATAATGTGTTGGTCTAGGCATGCCAGACCTGTGCAGATTGGCACTCCATTTGCACAGCATGATATGTCCTCTTAAGAATAAGAGAAAGAGGAGCCTCATGGCCCCAAGGGGTTGATGAGGGGTCTTTAGCAGGATATGCATCAGCCAAGAGAATGAGGTGCAAAACTAGGCACACAGGGTTGGTGCAGATAGGCACTCAGTCTGCAGAAGCACAATGGTGATTCTCTAGCTGCTATGCATAGATAGCTGACACCTAGCTTTCTCAAATGCTAATGATTGTTAAATGCCTAAAGGTCAGAATAAAAGCTTAATCAGCAACTGGCTATGTGACTTTTAAAATAACTTAAAAAACCCTATATCCTGCACCTATACCCCCTTCTCACTTGATGGTCATAATCCTAAAACACACAATAAAAGCAGTGTGGTTTCTTGAGGCAGGGCTCTTGGTCCCTGAGACCTTGGTTCCCCCTGTGGTTCCCACCTTTACTTAAGATAAATGTCTCTGTGTCTTGCTTTAGGTTGACTTTTTTCCTTATGTTTCACAGCAACTATTCTTCAGCCCCATCCTGCTGAGCTGGTCTCAGCAATCACCCCGTTTCTAATTAGAGTTGAAGTGAATACTGATTCCTCAAATCAGCACAGGAAACACATACCCCCATGTGGGCACCACAATACACCATTTCTGATTACATTGTCTAAAGCAAATCATTTGGCCCTACCTAATTTCATGTAGAAAAAGCCTATCCTATTGTGTTCCAAAAGGAGAACCAAAAATATCTGAAGCCTTAATAGTGATCACCCACTTGGTCTCACATAATTCCAGACATTCTTTTCTTCCTATCCCTCACCTCAGTGGTCTCTTCCATAAATAATGAGGAAGGGAAAAAGAATCAAGTTATGAGCATCTGGTGTTAGCCCAGATCAATGCTGAAAATGTCTGAGAGCTTCACCCTTATTTACTAAAGACAAATATTGCTCCAAAATAAAATAGCATTGAGTACCCTGGAAATTATCTTTTTGTCATGATTATAGCTCAGGAAGCATTAAAAAATGATTTCTATTTCTTACTTCCCCTTGGAACTGTAACATTTGTTAAAGACAAACCTTTGGTATCATTTTAGGAGGTGAAGATTGAGTGGATCTAAGGTGAATACCATAAATACATGTTTTAAATGGGCCTATCTTCTGATGGGACTATGATGTTGCTGTGTGGAGACTAGAATTTGTATGCAAAGAAAAAGTTAAGAGTCTCAAGATTTTCTGACTTCTAAAAGCATGTTTCAAATGTAGCCCTGGGTCAAGGAATCAGTATTTCTAACCACTACCTTGAGTGATTCCGGTGATCTAACATCTTGATAATGGACAACTCAATCTATTTTTATAGAAGAAGAAACCAACAACTAAAAAGGGTTAGTCTCTTGTATCTGAGGCTAGACAGCTATGTAGAGGGAGTGTTGGCACTAAAATTGAAGGACAATAGAGAATGTTCAAATTTTAAACATATAGAGAAAATTAGTCAGCCTCATTTAAAATGAAAAAATTGAGTTACAAAAAATTAAGTGGCTTACTTACCCATAGGGCCAAGAGTTTTTAACTCCTGACTTCAACTCAACTCTATGCCACAGGATCTTTATGACTAATTATGACACCGGTGTTACCTCTTTCTTTCTTGCTTTCTCCCTTCCTTAGGTAAAAATTAATGAAGAGAAACTTCTTCAAGAGGGCAGAAGAAAGAATGCACATATCCTAAGACAATAGCAGAGCCCAATGGAAAGAAGGAAGACTCTTCTTCCCTGGCAAGAGCTCAGCTGATGAGACCCACTCAATTCAGCCAATGAAAAGCCACCATACTTCAAACATTCAATTCTTCCAAAGCACTCTTTGTAGGCAATGACCTCCCAACCTCTTTTTCCCCTCTTTACAAGACTTCCCTTTATCTTATGGCAGAATTGCATGTGGCTTGCCATGGTTGCAGACTCTGAATTGCAATTCTTTACTGATCCTGAGCAAACCCATTTTTGCTGGAAAAATAACTGGCAGTCTGTTTAAAGTCAATCCTTCATTCTTTCCTCCCTCCCTTCTTTCCTTATAAGAGTCTTCTATACTATAAAACTCTCTCAATCATTTGCTTGTTAGATAGAAAATGAAGGTGTTGAGCCCTAGAAAGAAAAATGCATGAATTGAGTGACAGAACATGTTCAAAGGACACTTTCTGCTCTTCACAGGCAGAATAAGTCTTGGGTTCAAATTGCTGCCCATACATTCTTATTTAAAAAAGAAAAAAGAAAAAAAAAGGACAAGAAATCACTATTTAATTAACTGACTTTCTGGCTGTACCTATAGCATGTGGAAATTCCTGGGCCAGGAATCAAACCTGCACCACAGCTGTAATCAGAGTCACAATAGTGACAATGCCAGATCATTAACCCTCTGAGCCATTGGAGAACAAATCCCTATAAATTCATTTTGTCTTTGCAGCAGGCCCCCAGGTCTCTGGTGTTTATCATTTTCTCTTCAAAACTGCTATTGCCCAATTCTTGGTGTTCTTTTATTTTTCTTATTTTTATTAATTTATTTTATTTATTTTTTTTTGTCTTTTGTCTTTTGTTGTTGTTGTTGTTGTTGCTATTTCTTGGGCCGCTCCCTCGGCATATGGAGGTTCCCAGGCTAGAGGTCCAATCGGAGCTGTAGCCACCGGCCTACACCAGAGCCACAGCAACGCAGGATCCGAGCCTCGTCTGCAACCTACTCCACAGCTCAGGGCAACACCGGATCGTTACCCCACTGAGCAAGGGCAGGGACAGAACCCGCAACCTCATGGTTCCTAGTCGGATTCGTTAACCACTGCGCCACGATGGGAACTCCTAATTTATTTTTTTACGGTTGCACCCATGGCATATGGAAGTTCCCAGTCCAGAGACTGAATCTGAGCCTTAGCTACAACCTATACTGCAGCTGTGGCAAGGCCTGATCCTTGAATATACCACTGGTCTGGGATGGCCTCTGCAGCACTGGGATTTTTAACCCACTCTGCCACAGTGGGAACTCCTCTTAGTGTTCTTTTAGACTTAAGACTTCTTGCTGCTATTTGCTGCCATTAAAGGAAGGAAGTCTCCAGGTCAATATTTTGAGAATATCTCTGCTAATCATTATGTAAAAGAATGAAATAAAAATAATTAAAATGATGAAATTGAAAACATAAGAATTTCACACAATTGTTCAAGTTATCTCTCTGGTCTATAATTACTGATTTCCTAAAGAAATAAATTGGACTATCAATTATGTTCCAAACTGTTATTTACAATGAAGAGACATACAATCACCACCACATCCCCATTTTTCCAGTGAAACCAGAAGCCACCACATGTTTGATAATATGTATTGCTTACTCTTTTATCATTGTATGTTTTTGAAAATGTAACATTTAGATTGCATTTACCTCAAATTTGTCAATTTCTGCTACATCCTAACACATACCCATTGTCATATAAGATAACAGCAAGATCTCTATAATGGCAAATTTCAGTGCATTGCTCAGTTTTTACACTTTAGAAATCATGTGAAAACACTACAGTGAATATTAATGTGTCTTTTAAAAAATAAATTACAGCAAAAGAAAAGAGATACTTGAAAAGTTATTAACTTCTTTAGTTATATCTCAAATTTTTTTTTTTACTTACTATCTCTCATGTTTAGCTTCTGCAGAACAAGCAAAATATAAGTGAAACCAAATTTCCAGGTCACTGAATTCTTTTCTGAAAGATGAGAGCTGTGCTATAACTTCAAACACATTCCCTGAGTTCCTTTGTCTTTGTTTCTGCATTCACTGACAATCATATTTTGTTTCAGAATTTCAATAGTCTCAGACTTGGACTTCAGTTCAGGAAAAAGGAAATTCCTGAGGAAAGATAAAAGTTAATACCCATTCACATATCCATCATTCTACTACAATTTGTACCAGAAAGTAACCCCTTTAATTTTACATGCATTATTTGGCAACAGCCCGTGGCATATGGAAGTTCCCAGGCTAAGGCTCAAATTGGCACTGCAGCTGCTGGCCTATGCCATAGCCATGGGACCAGAGCTGCATTGGCAACCCCCACCACAGTTCATGACATGGCTGGATCCCTAACCCACTTATCAAGGCCAGGGACCAAGCGCATGTGCTCACGGGTACTAATCTGGCTTGTTACCGCTGAACCATAATGGGAACTGCTGGATATTCTATTTCTTTAATTTAAAAATATTTTAGTTGATGTTTCTAATAGGAAGTGATTCAAACACATAATTTCCACAATGCAATAATAGTAGACCTAAAACAATCCATAGTAAAACTTTAATATCATCTGTGAAAATTATTAAAGATTTTCTGATAGCAAGTTTTTGCTGTTTCAAGTGAAAAAGAAAATAAGGAAAGCAATTAAGAGGAAAAGGATTATTCTTGATTTTCCTCTGAAAAGATGGTGAAAACAAAAACTGATGGTCATGTTTCACTGTAATTAACCAAATAGCGGAAACCATTATTTATAGTTGTCCCCAAGGCTATACTATAGGTTAAACCCATTTTCTTAAGGTTTTCTTTAAACAATTGTTCTTAATCATTTTGCCATTATTGTGGAAATGACTAATCCATGTGTCCTAAATGGAAAAAGTATCAGCACCATTACTTACCTAACATTTTTAATATTACCTATTTTTCCAAATCAGAGTTGAACATGGATGCCTTTTCTGAATTAGTATTATAATTTTACATAAAATAACTATCACAGGTGCCAATTTAATTACTGAAAATCAGTAGTCTTTTTTCCCCCTTCTTAAAATTGCTATTGAGAAGTTTTTCTCTATATAAAAAAGAAAAGATATTAAGATAAAAAGAGAATTTTTTCCCTTCTTTTTTTTTTGGTCTCTTTTTAGGGATGCACCCATGACATATGGAGGTTCTCAGGCTAGGGGTCTAATCTGAGCTACATCTGCCAGCCTACACCACAGCCACAGCAATGCCAGATCCAAGCCACATCTGCGAACTACACCACAGCTCACGGCAATGCCAGATCCTCAACCCACTTAGCAAGGCCAGGGATCAAACCCGCAACCTCATGGTTCTTAGTCAGATTTGTTTCCACTGCGCCACAATAGGAACTCCCTTTTTGTTCTTATGTAGTTTTTAACATCTTTGTGTTTTGGCCCAAACTTGGACTAGTTGCTCCCAGCTAAAGCAAAACTCCTCTGAATGACTGACAACTTTTGTAGACACAGCTGTAGTATATTATGATGATAGAATTGATTACTTAATTCTCATTTTATTCTTATTACAATTATAAATATATTTGGAGAAAGGTAATTTTCATTCTTGCCTTGATTTAATCAGCATGTTTTATTTGAACACCAATGGTGCATTTATTTCATCCAGCAAACATTGTAGCATTGAGCAAAAATACTTTGCATTACAAAGCTTCTAACATTAATTCAATTAAGAGTCACCAAAGTACTCATGAAAGTAAAGAACACCCATTTTCACCATTAGAAATTCCTCTACAGGGCCTTGGAGAAGAGAGCCATGTCCATAGCATGTGGAAGTTCCCCAGGCCAGGGATGGAACCCATGTCACAGCAGGACCTAAGCTGCTGCTGTGACAATGCCTGATCCTTACCCCAATGCACCACATAAGATCACCTGGGCATCTCTACTTTTAACAAATGCTCCAAGTTAATAGTTGGGGAATTTCATTTAAAGAAATGTAATTTTGAAATCCAGTGAATTAAAACGGAGCTTTACTTTTCAAAACCTGAAGAAGTAATCCTTGAATGGCTCAAAAACAAAGGCAGATTTTTTCCCCATGCCAAATAACTGTTACATAGTTCCTGAATAATTCTAATTGAGAGTGTTTATGACTTTGCACTTTCAAATACAAAGACTGAATTTCATAGACCTGTGAATACTGAGTGACATTTAAATAGATAGAACATTGAAATACATTTAACATAGACGGAAAAATGAGACATTCAAAAAAGGAATTTTTCCATGTATCCAATGACTGTGTTCTTACATCAAATCTGAGTATAATATAGAAAGTTGACTCTCAGAATGCAATCAATACTTGTTTGCCACTTGGAAAAATTTTAATGAAAAATAAGTTTCCAAAGTGTAAGTTTGGGAGTAACTGTTACAATGGTCATATTAGGAAGTATTTATTTAGATGGTAAAAATTTCATTATGTCTTTATTTCCAATGGTGAAGATTATAATGAGATAGAGTCATTTATTCTTCAGTTTTTACTTATGTTTCAATGCTCATCGTCTCCTAACAAGAGGCCATAAACCATTATGATCTCCTCTACACTCAGAGAGATATAAGGATGGGTGGAAGAGAACGCAACAGCAGAAATTTCATATTTAATGATCTCCTCTACACTCAGAGAGATATAAGGATGGGTGGAAGAGAACGCAACAGCAGAAATTTCATATTTAATGAGTTCCCATCATGGTGCAGCAGAAACAAATCCAACTAGGAACAACGAGGTTGAGGTTTGATCCCTGGCCTCACTCAGTGGGTTAAGGATTCAGCATTGCCATGAGCTGTAGGGTAGGTTGCAGATGTGTCTTAGTTCTGACATTGCTGTGGATGTGGCGTGGGTGGCAGCTGTAGCTCAGATTAGACCCCTAGCCTGAGAACCTCCATATGCCACAGGTGCAGCCCTAAAAAGAAAAAAAAAAAAGTAATGAGTTCCAATTGTGGCTCAGCAGGTTAAAGACCTGATGTTGTCTCTATGAGGATGCGGGTTCTATCCCTGGCCTTGCTTAGTGGGTTAAGAATCCAGCATTGCTGCAAGCTGCTACATAAGTCACAGATGCAGCTGGGATCTAGCGTTGCTGTGGCTGTGAGGTAGCCCTCAGCTGTAGCTCTAATTCAGCCCCTAGCCCAGGAACTTCCATGTGCTATGGATGCAGCCAAAAAAAATTAATAATAATAATTACTTAACAAAAGAAATTTAGTAGTTAAAAAATCTGTCAGATCCAGTCATTTTCTCCTTTCATCTCTACTCTTCTTTCTTTTTGACACCCATTTTCTCCTCCCTCTAGCTTATCTATAAATCTTTGCTTCTTTTGCACTTCTGTATCACCATGAAAAAGGATTGGGAGAATAACCTATTGATTCCCAGAGGAAGATGAAGGACCTAGGAACTCACCCACTGCAGTCAGAATCTGGGCTTCTCTATTCTATTCACAGAGTTGCAGTGAGAAGCAGAGACCAGGAGAAGTCTACTGAGCACCCAACCAAACTGCAGATGTGTGAATGATGACAAGTGAGTGCTGCTTTACCCACCCTGAGTTCTGTGTTAGTTATGCAGCAGTAGCTAACACATACAGGGGAAGGGGTGCAGACATCACACGGAGGGTTGATGCAGGAGAGGATTCCATTAGATAACAGAGAAAGTGTAATCAGCAAAAAGTAAAAGAAATAAGAGCCAAAAGAGGTAATTTTTTAGCTTATGCAATTACAGAGATAAAAAGGGAATAGCCAAGAGAGCTCCATAAACTTGTATTCAAACTCTTAGTACCAGATGTGTGTAGAATAGAGAATTTTTCAGACTTTTGGAAGTTATTGTTATTATTATTATTTAGGGAGTGTATATGGTATATTTTGTAGTTCTAGCAAGTTCTAGGGTGATACATTATTTTGAAACAAAACAAATAAATATTCACGTTAAGTACAATAAATTAAGTCTTTAAAATTCATATCAGTTTAGGTCACGTTTGGCTCTAAATGAGGTATTAAAAATATTTTAGTGTTTAGAGTTTTGTGGATTTCAGAAATACAGGTGAAGGCCCTGTAATGTCAAAACTGTGGAATACAAGAATATAAAAAATTAGAAGAATTATTGAATTGGATGTTAAGGCTGAAATCTTGTTAGACTATCCAAGGTAAGATAATAAAAGTAAACAAGAGTTATTGGTGGAAGTTCCCATTGTGGCTCAGTGGTAACGAGCCTGGCTAGTATCCATGAGGATTCTGGTTGGATCAGTGGCCTCACTCAGTGGGTTAAAGGATCTTGCGGTGAACTGCGGTGTAGATCGCAGATGCAGCTCGGATCTGGCTTTGTGGTGTAGGCTGTCATCTATAGCTCTGTTTCGACTCCTAGCCAGGGAACTTCCATTGCTGCAGGTGCAGATCTAAAAAGAAAAAAAAAAGTTACTGTTACTGAGAACTTGAAACTGTTAAAGAAATAACTAAGAAAAATACCATCCCTCTCCTTCTGTAAGTAATTATCCTAGGAGTTTAACCTAATTTACACCTCTAGCATTGTTATTTTTAAAAAATTATTTGGAAAGATAATTTACTGCTTGTTCTCTGCACCTAACAAAATGGGTCCATGGGGCCTGAGCCGAGTGTGAAGTGGAGTGGGGAGAACAAAGTGAAAGGCCAGCCTGAGTAATTCCACTCCAAACTCAAGTGTATGGCCATCGTCCCTGCAAAGCTTTTCAAAATGTGTTTTAAAGCAGTCTCTAGTTCATGAAAGACACAAAAGTGTCATTATCTCCAGAAAGGTAACTAGAACTGGCAGAAAACATAAAATTTTGCAGCAACCACAGACTCACAATAAAGACTCTTATTCCAGCCCAATTCAAATAGATGTGATAATTTAATAGCATGTTACAGGTTTAATTCTCACCTTTACTGGTGATTTTATGCCAAAAAGACTGGTTCAAAACCAGTTACCAGGCTCATATTTCATGGTCTCTAAAATCATATTTAAAACATTCTGTACATCTAATTCCCTTCTTATTAAAAATGCATTATCTATTATTATTATTATTTACTTCACTGGTTAATTAAAAACTATAGAATTATTTCAAAATAGCATTGAATGTGATAGCATATGATTTTATTTTTTTTAATTATTACTATTTTTGCTTTTAAGGGCCACACTTGTGGCATATGGAAATTCCCAGGCTAGGGATAGAGTCAGAGCTGCAGCTGCTGGACTACTCCACACCACAGAAACACAGGATCCTTAACCCACTGAGTGAGGCCAGGGATCCAACCCGTATCCTCATGGGTACTAGTCAGATTCGTTTCCACTGTACCGCATGGGAAATCCTAGCATATGATTTTAGTAATGTTAAGGTGCTATAAGTGGTAACTATTTTTCAGTGAATAAACAGATGTGAATATTATGTCGTATTTTACTGTTATTCATTTATTGGTTTAATGATGACATTTATTGAGTAGACGAATGAGTAAACAATATATTTAAAATATATAACTACTCATATTGGACAATTGAAAATGCTTTCTTTATTATTTTAACAAGATATGTGTATATAAATACCCAGGTTTTTCTGTTCTTAATGTATGGCTTTTAATATTTTTGTTGATATGGTTAGATTGTCAAATTTGTATAGATTAGTGACATCACTAAGATGGAAATATAGGTTCCTGATTTTGCTCCCCTTTACAAGAAGAATAACTAACAATTCTTCAAGAACAAGACATTGATGAGATCCTAGAGTATGGGGGTGAGGGTGATGTACCCCCCTACAACTCAGGAACCAAAACAGACTGCATTAGAAGGTAAGAGGAGTGGCTCCATGTCGGCCACATTGCCCCTCCCCCAGCCCAGCACCATTCAGAGACGTCTTCCTGGAGGCTCCTGTTCCTCCCGTGGTAGACGAGAATTTGGGGTGGGACAACCAGATACCCCAGCATGGTGGGTCAATTTGGGGGAGTTCCTATTCTGATCCCTCCCCACTGGAATTGCAGGGCAATCTTTGGGGCTCAACCACCAGGGATCTGACTATGAGTGAGAAAGAAGGGGCTTGTGAGAACAAGCACAGGAATCTCGGCAGACAGAGTTCATACCTGTGGTGCCCAAATCCCCACCCGTGGCTTTGTTCATCCGTGGAATCAAGTCAAGGGCCTACTCTGACCAGGGGATTTGTGGGGTGCCACTCTCTCTGATTCAGAGCCTCAAGTGAGTTTTGTTATCTCTAAAGCCTTGTTATCTCACACTCAGGCAAGGAATTGAATCACAGCTTCACTTGCTGTGGAGAGTGTTTTCCAGCTCTACCTGACCAGAAGGGCTGGAGACAACTCATGGGAGCTGTGCAGCCCCCATTACTGAAGCAGACAGGTGGGCATGCAGGGATAGGTGGTCAGAGTAAAGTAAGTGATCCTGTTCAGTCAGGGAACAGGATGAGTTAAGACAACGAACAAAGAGCTTGACCAGCTATAGAGCAGCTTCTCCTACTGGGCCCAGGCAGGGAATTTAGTTCATAGCCCAGCTCATCACTGAGTGCAGCTTTCAGCCTGTCCAGCCAGGGAACCTAACCAGAGCACACAGAAAGCTACATATCTCAATCAACAGCCCTACACACAGTGTCACTTGAACAGAAAGCACAGCCAGTAACTTCCCCATCTGCAGACAAAATCTGTGGTCTCTCCTGATCAGAGAATTCAGTGCACATTCTGCCTGATCTGGGTCCCCAAATAATGAGGTATCCAGACCCTGGGTCTGATCCTGCTGTCCTGTCAGGGCAGGGAAGTTAATTCACAGTTCCACCTATTAGTAAATAGAGTTCCCAGTCCTGACTATCCATAAGCCTGACCAGAGAATACAGGCAACCACAGAGCCCATCACAGAGCATCACCCAGGTAGGGAATCAAGCCAACAATTCCTTCTAACTCTTCTCAACCAGTGGTACAACCTCATCCTCGAATTCAGAGCTCAAATTGTTTTCTCACCCTAAAACAGAACATAACAGCTAGCCCCACCTCCATTAGGACATTACCCATAGACATATCCAAAAATCCAAACTGAGCATATTGGAGAAAAACCATCCCTTCCAAAGCAAACCTGTAAAGTCTAGAAATGGAGCCCGGTTCCTCAAATGCACAGATACCAATATAAGGAATCAAGCATCATAAAAAAAATTGGCAAGTATGGCACCACCAAAAGAAATGAATACAATTCCAAAAATTGAACAAAATAATCAAAGAGAAAGGAACTCTCTCAAACTCATAAGGCAAGTATTATCTTAAAATTAAAACCAGAAAAGGAAACTACTAAAAGAGAAAACTACAGGCCAATATCCCTGATGAATATAGATGCAAAAAGTCTCAATAAAATACCAGCAACCTAAATCTAGTAGCACATTAAGAGGAACATGCATCATGACCACGTGGGATTTATCTGAGAGGCAAAGATGGCTCCACATATGCAAATAAATCAATGTGATATATCACATTAATATAATGAAAAAAAGAATCTTCTGATCATGTCTAAAAGTGCAGAAAAGCTTTTGATAAAATTCAAATCCATATATGATAAAAACACTTAAAAAATTAGGCTTAGAAGGAAATTTTCTCAACATAGTAAAGACCATAAATGACAAGACCACAGCTAACATAAGACAGTGGTGAACAAGTGAGGAACGAAAGAACAGTGCCCACGCTTATCACTCCTGTTCAACAAAGTGCTAGAAGCCCTAGCTGGAGTGATTGGGTAAGAAAAAATATTAAAGTTTTAAGAATAAGAAAAAAAGACACAAACTTATCTCGATTTTCAGAGAACATAATTTTCTACCAACCAAAAACTGTTAGATCTAATCAAGTAATTCAGTAAATCTATAGAATACAAAATTAACATGCAAACATGTATATTGTTCTATACATTAACAATGAATTTTCTGAAAAAGAAATAAAGAAACTGATCCCATTTACAGTGGCATCAAAAAGAGTAAAACACCTAGGAATAAATTTAACTAAGGAGGGGAAAAAAACCTCTGTTCTAAAAACTATAAGACATTGATCAAATAAATTGAAGACAAAAATAAATGGAAAAATATTAGTTATTCATGGTTTAAAATAATTAATGTTGGATTTCCTTAGTGGTGCAGTAGATTGGGTCACTGGTGTGGCACAGGTTCAATCCCTGGCCCAGGAACTTCTACATGCCATGGGTGCGGCTGAAAAAAATAATGCTGTTAAGATATCCTTATTATTAAAAGTCATCTGTAGATTAAAAGCAATCTCTATCAAGATTCCAACCACTACGGAAGACTGTATGGAGTTTCCTCAGAAAACTAAGTACAGAACTACCACATGATCCATCAGTCCCTCTCCTGGGCGTATATCTGGACAAAAATTTTATTCAAAAAATACGTGCACCCATATATTCATTGCACCACTGTTCTTAGTAGCCAAGACATGGAAACAACCTAAATGTCCATTGACAGATGAATGGATTAAGAAGATGTGGTGGGACTTCTTGTCACGGTTCAGCAGAAACAAATCCAACTAGTATCCATGAGGATGTGGGTTCTATACCTGGCCTCACTCAGTGGGTTGGGGATCTGGCATTGCTATGAGCTGTGTTGTAGTTTGGTTTACAGACATGGCTTGGAGGATCCAGTGTTGCTGTGGCTGTGACTGTGGCCGGCAACTGTAGCTCCAACTTGACCCCTAGCCTGGGGAACTTATGTGCAGCCCTAAAAAGAAAACAAACAGAAACATAAATAAATTAAATTAAATTTAAAAAATTTAAAAGATAAGATGTGGTACACATATGATGGAATACTACTTAGCCATAAAAAAGACAAATAATGCCATTTGCAGCAACATGGATGCAATGAAAGATTCTCATACTAAGTGAAGTAAGTTAGAGAAAGACAAATACCGAATGATATCACTTAGTTGTAGAATCTAAAATATGCACTAATGGAATTCCCACTGTGGCTCAGCGGTAACAAACCCAACAAGTATCCATGAGGACATAGGTTCAATCCCTGACCTTGCTCAAAGGGAAGATAGCATGAGCAAAAGAATATATATATACACACACACACATATGAAAATACACATACATACAATATATACATACATATGAATATATACATATATATGGATATATATATACATATGACTGGGTCACTATGCTGTACAAAAGAAACTGACACACTGTAAATCAGTTATAATTTAAAAAAAAAGATTACGATAGCATTTTTTACAGAATTACATATTTAAAAAAAACTCCTGAAATGTATGTAGAACCACAAATGATCACTAATAGTCAAGAAAATCCTGAGAAAGGGCAGAACAAGAGGCATTACACTTCGATTTCAAGCTACAGTATAAATCTACAGTCATCAAAACAGTATGGTCCTAGCATAAAAACAAATAGACCAAAGGAATGGAATTGAGAGCTCAGAAATAAACCCAAGCCTACATGTTCAATTAATATTTGACAAGGGATCCAGGACTACTCAATTGAGAAAAGATAGTCTCTTTAATAAATTTTGCTGAGATAGATGGCTATTCACATGCAAAAGAATGAAACTGGACCCATACTTTAAACCATGCACAAAAATTAACTCAAAATGCATGAAAGACTTCCTTGTAAAATTTATAGCTATAAAACTGCCAGAAGAATATGTGATTGAGAAATATAGTGGCAGTTTCCTTATGGCACAGGGAGTTAAGGATCTGGCATTGCCATGCAGGAGCTTGGGTCACTGCTGTGGCATGGTCTGATCCCTGACCCAAGAACTTCCGCCTGCCACAGAGAGTATTCAACTGCCAATAGAATATATGAATATGTAACATATTTGATTAAAACTCCTTGACATGGATCTTGGCAATGATGTTCTATATATGATATCTAAAGCACAAGAAATGAAATGAAAAATAAACAAGTGGGACCCCATCGAACTAAAAAGCTTCTGCATAAGCTTTTCACTTTTCAACAAAGTGAAGACAACCTATGGAGTAGGAAAACATATTGCAATCCATAAATTTGATAAAGGGTTAATATACACAATATATAAAGAGCTCATTCAACTCAATAGCAAAAAACAAAGAAACAAACAAAAAAACCAAATAACCAAATCTGAAAAAGAGCAAAGTAGCTGAATAAATATTTCTCCAAAGAAAATATAGAAAGGGCAACAGATACAAGAAAAGGTGCTCAACATCACTAGTAAAATGTAAATCAGAACCACAGTGGATATCACCTCATACATGTTAGAATGGCCTTCATCAAAAAGACAAGACAAGACGAATGCTGATATAGATAATGGAGAAAATGGAACATTGCGCAGTGTTGGTCAAATTGCAAATTTGTCCAGCCCCTATGGAAACAGTATGAAGGAGACTCAAAAGATTAAAAATAGAATTATAATATTCATTATAATAGAATTATAATTCCATTTTTAGAAATTTATTCAAAGGAAACAAAAACTCAATAACTCAAAAATTTCTTCATCCTCTGTTCAAAGCAGCAATATATAGACAGCCAAGGCATGGAAACAACCTAAGCGTCCATTGTTGGATGAGTGTGTAAAGAAGGTGTGAGGGACACACACACAATAAATATTATTCAGTTATAAAAAGTGAGGAAATCCTACCATTTGCAACAACATGGATATATCTTGAAGGCATTATGCTAAGTGAAATAAGCCAACCATACATAGTGTATGATATGAGTTATATGTGAAAATTAAAATAAACGGGCAGATGAACTCATAGGAAAAGATATTAGACTTGTGATTACCACAGACAGCGAGTAGGGGAAGGGGGAATTGGAAGAAGATGGTCAAAAGGTTCAACCTTCCAGTTATAAGAAAAATACTAATGAAGTAGTCATATACAATATCATGACTCTAGCTACCTAGATATGATATATAGTAAAATCGTTAAGAGAGTGAATACTAAGAGTTCTTATCATAAGAAGAATTTTTCTTTTCTTTCCTTTTTAATGCATCTATATCAGAAGATGGATATTTCCTGAAATTATTGTGGTAATCATTTCACAATGCTTGTAAATCAAGCCATCATGCAGTATGCCTTAGACTTATACAGAGATGTATGCCAATTATTGCTCAATAAAATTGGAAAAATGTTTATGGATCAGTAAAAATTTCCATGGAAACCAGTGCCTGGTTCATGTTTATTATTACATATATTTTCATCGAACCAGTATGAACACTTAACACTCTATATTTTCTTGATTTAAATATAATGTTTTCTGACAATTCATTTCTATGTACATTTTTTCCTTTAAAAATGCTCCACTGGGGTATGATATAAAAACAAAGAGTGTATGTATTTAACATATGTACCTTGATGAGTTGGGAATAAGCGTACATCTGTGAAACCATCACTGCAATGAATGCCATAAACATATTCTTCACTTAAAAAGTCTCCTACCACTCTTTTTATTTTATTGTATTGTATTTTTTGTGATTAAAAAAACACTTAACATAGAGCTACTCTCTCAGAAAATTTATAAATATAGAATATTATATCGTTAACTGTAAATATTATGCTGTACCATAGATTTCCAGTTTTTCATCTATATACATTGTTTTTAACATCCTCTCCATTCAATTGAAAGGAAATCAAAAGAGAAAACACACATAAAATCAGATAACCCTTGAAGGTCCACTGAACAATGTCTAGAACTATAGTAAACGGATATCTGGTAATCTTATTTGTCTATATTTATGGAAATAAATTAGATTTTTTTTTCCCAAGAGGATCTGGTTATGTCCAAGTCTGAGTTTTCTTGATCTGGTAATTCCAATTTGGCTACCTTTGTGCTTTTTAATTCCCCAAACTCAGTAATCAACTAATAGTGATATTATTCTAGAATTTCCCTCTACAGAGACTTGGTATGTTTGATATGGTACAAAATAGATACATGTTTATACCTAAGGTTTTTTGAAGAGGGAAGAAAAGAGCAAGTGTCAAAATCTGCACTCTTTGGGTCATGGATTTAGGTTAGAAGAATTCTGAAAAAGGTCACACTATTACCTAATTGTACTGCTGCTCGTAAGGTTGCAGATCCCACTTGAAAATATCCTTTTTTTTTTTTTTCAGTTCTATCTTAATTTCATGAAGGTAGGTTCAAATCTTCAAGTCCTTAAAATCGCTTTCTTCAATCCTCACCCCTCACCTCAGATAATCTTAAAGACTACCTCACTAAGAAAAAAACTCTTAGTTATGAGATGGCTCAGCTCCAACCATCCCACCACCACTAACCTTTCAGCACCTACCAGCTCCAGAAAATTGGTGGAAACTAAATTTGTAGAAAATATTTTGGTTGAAAATAAATTGATGAAAATAACAAATTGGTCAAAATAGAATACTCCAAATGTGTGCCCTTTTATTTAATGGCACCTTTTAATTGACTGAAGAAATTAGTGTACTTTAATTTATCATAAGCTTTTTAAGTTATTTTTCTAATACAGTCAAATTTATCATTTAAAATTTTAAATATATTGTCAGTCAATTATATCTCTATTTTATGGCAATATTTTCATAATATTTTAAATCCTACTTTCCACTCTAACTAGTTTTTTAAAAACAAGTTTGTTGAAAAGAATGTTCTAATTATCAAAATTTGTTCAAATAAATTTTGAACAACCAGAGTAATACAAGATAAAAACACTAATAACTTTTTAGGTTACTACTTAATCATAAATTTTTTATTTCATGTAATCATATGAGGTCCACAGTTCCTATCTGGCCATGGTTGTACTCTTAAAAATTACTTTAAAATATCTGAACAGAGTTCCCGTTGTGGCTCAGTGGTTAACGAATCCGACTAGGAACCATGAGGTTGCGGGTTCAATCCCTGGCCTTGCTCAGTTGGTCAAGGATCCGACGTTGCCGTGAGCTGTGGTGCAGGTTGCATAAGCGGCTCAGATCCCGTGTTGCTGCAGTCCAGCTCTGATTGGACCCCTAGCCTAGGAATCTCCATATGCTGTGGGAGCGACCCTAGAGAAGACAAAAAAAGACAAAAAAATATATATATATATATCTGAACAGTCTTCAATTAGCATAATTTGCTTTAGTTTGATATAACTATTAGTTGCATTTATAATACTGAAGGAATTTCCATTGTTAAGAAAATGTGTCCAGGATTTGGAAATACACTAAAGGTTAAAACATGCCAGATTTAAAAACAGAATAGTATTTCTAAGTTAAACTTAAAAATCTTTAGAATAAATCAAGTTTTTGTGCTTGGATAGTTCATGAATATTAATTTATAAAGCTAAAGGATAACATCTAAATAATCCAAAACTAGATTCAAAGGCTGTTTTTATTAAAAAAACAAAACATTGATATACTCCCACACTTTCATTTTCTCTAATAGAATATATTGAGAGATGTTGAAATTCCTTTCAGCAGAAATAACTAATACCTACTCAGTGGATTCAGAATGATTGATGGCTTCTTTCCCTCTGGTTAATAATAGGTCTACAAGTTTAACTCCTAGTATTCTATGAGAGGGAGCATTAACACCTTAAAAGAAAAAGTAGGCTAGGAAGATTTTTGTGCGATAAAATATACACAACCTAAAACTGACCATTTAAACACTTTCAGTATAAAATTGTCTTATTGAGTGCATTTACATTGTGGATTTATCTTACCACTGTCATCATCCCCAAACTGAAACCATGTACCCATTAAACAAAAACTTTTCATTTCCTCCTCCCTCAGGTATTGGTAATCTCTATTATACTTTGGTTCTACAGATTTGACTGTTTTTGGTATCTCCTGTAAATGGAATCATAAAATATTTTGTGTATGGCTTATTTCACATTGAGTGAAATCCATGTGGCAGAATTATAATGCTGGAGTTCCTGTTGTGGCTCAGCAGGTTAAGAACCCAAAAAAGGAGTTCCCACTATGGTGTAATGGGATCACAGGTCTTTGGAGCCCTGGGACTAAGGTTCTACCCCCAGCCCAGCACAATGGGCTAAGAATCTGGCATTGCCACAGCTGTATGTATGATCTGACCCCTGGCCTGGGAACATCATATGCCCCAGGGGTGGCCAAAAAAAGAAGCAGACATAGCATCCATGAGGATGCAGGTGTGATACTTGGGCTTCCTCATTGGGTTAAGGATGCTGCAGTTGCCACAAGTCTCAGCATAAGCCACAGACAAGGCTCAAGATTCCATGTTGCTGTGGCTGTGGCATAAGCCAGCAGCTGCAGCTCTGACTCAGTTACTAGACTGGGAATTCTTGTATGCCTCAGGCATGGCCTGCAAAAAGTTGGGGGTGGGAATTGTATTGCCTAATATTTGATTGTATATATGTACCACATTGTTTTATCTATTCATCTGCTTATGAGCATTAGGGTTGTTTCTACTTTTTGGCTCTTGTGAAAAATGTTACTTTGAATTCCAATGTGCAAATATCTGTGGGGCAAGGTGGGTAAAAATGATATAAAATTTCCTACTGTTTTGAAGGTGACTTTTTCTTGATTCAGCATTTGCTTAATTGCTGTAGAGACATTCAGCTGTTTTCCGGAGATCTTGTAAGTTTAGTACTGCTAATATATGATTGTTTTTTGGATGTTTCTATGCAAGAGTCAGGGCTTGAATTTTCATATGTAATCTTTTTTGCTCTGCAAGAGAAACTTTTAATCAGAATTGTCTTGACATTTTTTTTTTGCCTAAAAATGGTAAACTTGTTACATTGTCATACAGAAAATAAATTACCATGCACTTGAAAACCACTAAACTTTGAGGATATTCATGGTCCGCAGATATAAATTTAACAGACTGCTCATACCCCAGAGAAGTTCTCAGTATGCTGAAATAATACACCATACATTTCGCTTTTCAGCAGCTGTGTAAGGTTGGTGGGTAAGGTACTGTTATCCTTGTATCACATATAAGGGAATTTAGGCTTGGCAACAAAATTGATCTACATCACTCCTAAGTGGTGAACTGAAAACTTGAACAAATAATGTGTGATTTCTCCTTGTCAGCACATTTTCTAGAGCCGCCTCTAATTGGATTTGTCTGTTTGAATTTACAGACTCAATGTTTAGTCAAAACTTTCCTGGCAATTCTCATGGCAGCAACCACAGGATAAATTTAAGGACCATAATCATTAATTATACAATTCTTAGTCTTCCTGGGTCCTTAATAAGTTGTGGAAACATAAATATTGCTGGTAGATAGCTTAAAACTAAGTTCCAGTTGCCTACATATGCTCAAAGTTAAGCATTTCTCTGTGTCTCTGCCTATTTGTAAGTCAGCCCTCAGATTTGGACCAGGACTTGGGCCATGGGCAGCTGGAATAGTAGGTTAGGTTTGGCTGGGAAAAGATGGACATGGATAGAGCAAGAGATGATTAGAACAAATAAAATAGAAATGTCAAATAATAGGACATGTCATATACATCTTTTTTTTAAAATTTCACATCATGAGTAAAAGTAAATATGTCTCAAAATAAAATGATTTTTTTAAAAATTTCCAGTATTTTAAGGCTGAGATCAATTAGACATCTTATAAGGGCTGAACTCAGTGACTTTTATATTCTCATATTATTTGATGCCGCTCGGCTTCTGAACCATCCTTACTTTGTCCTTCTTCCTTTCTGGCTATTCATTTTCAGGATCAATTGCTGACTCTGATTCCTCTTACACACCAGAATCTGCTGGTATCTTCAGATTTGATTTTGTTAGTCTTCTCATCTCTCTTTTCATTATCTGCCTGATGATCTAATCTTACAGTCTCAACCATGATCTTCATACTGAGGTCAAGGAGGTGTGTCCTGAGATCTAAAACTGTAGTTAATCATTTACTCATTTAGTCATATACATACTTATGTAAAAAGTATTAATCAAGCATCCTTTTCAGCTTTATCTCTTTAGTATTTCCAATCTGGTGTTTCCTCAAAAGCCTGAATACAATATACTGTCAATTCACTTCCCTTTCAGTTTCCCTTATCTCTATTAAAGATAGCCTCATGAGTTGCTCAACCTAAAATTCTAAATTCCTCTTTTTTTCCAGCACTTATTGAATTAGTGGTGATAAAACTCAAGTTTCCGAGAAAACTAACAAAATAAAACTGATGAATACAAACAAACAAACAAAAACTCAGGTTTCCACATCCAGAACTTCATTCAAAACTGGCTTACAGAGTTCTCGCCATGGTGCAGCAGAAATGAATCTGACCAGGAACCATGAGATTGTGGGTTTGATCCCTGGCCTCACTCAGTGGGTTAGGGATCTGGCGTTGCCGTGAGCTGTGGTGTAGGTCGCAGATGCGGCTTGGATCTGGTGTTGCTGTGGCTGTGGTGTAGGCCAGCAGCTGTAGCTCTGACTGGTCCCCTAGCCTGGGAACCTCCATATGCTGTGGGTGTGGCCATAAAAAACAATAAAAGAAAAAAAAATGGCTTACTAGTCAAAAGAAGAAAGAAGTGATAATTCCCTTCATAGAAAAGATTTACTTACCATAAATAAACATTAATTTGATTCTCTAAGGCACAAACGAGCTGAAACCTAAAGATGTTACTAAAGATGTGTAAAATGAGAGTCCAAACTTTGCACTTGAATAAATAGGAGTTGGTTCATGTCCAAAAGTTTTATTAAGATTTTCAAATATCTTGGAGATCTCTGGTGACTCAGTGCATTAAGGATCTGGTGTTGTCAAGAGCTATGGCTCTTATGATTTCTGTGGCACAGGTTTGATCCCTGGCCCAGGAACTTCCAGCTGCCATGGGCATGGTCAAAAATAAAAGAAAAAACAAATATCTTAAATCTTAGAGCCTTTATTCATAAGTTCTTATAGAATATATTAGGATAACTAAGTACAAAAAAACGAATTAAATAAAACTCTACTCAGAGGCAGTGTGTTTGAACTTCTGGAACCAGTTCTTAAGTGATTCTTCCTGAGGTCCCTTTACATTGTTTTTAAATGGCCCTGGAGAATGAATAAATGGAAACAATAGATTTCACAAGAATGAAAGCATATAATTGCCAAAGAACATATTTTAAAGCATCTTAAATGGTTTGATTAATGAATAATTTAAAAAGTCATTGTAGCTAACTACTCTGTGTTAAATGACCTTTACCCCTTGAGCATCTGATAAAGAGAAATCCAGCTTTAAACAATGTAAGCTGAATTAGAAATTCACATGCTCATCCCAGAGAGATCCATTTCATCAACCAATTATTTTTTTGCCTTCTCCTTAGATTTCTTTATGTCTTTTTCATTCAGAATGAATCATACAATGACTGTGAGAAATAAGGAAGGAGTAAGAGGAGAAGAGTCACAATAACCCATACATGCCTGTAGCAAAACTGCCATAGTCCTTAAATTTGTGTGTATAATTTCCATATGTGTCAAACATTTTCATATCTGTGCCATAAATCAGCTCTTTTCTTTGTTTAGAATTTGTTTTCCTTTTTCCTTGTCTAAATTTTCGTTATCTTTCAACACCAAACTCATTGTGAGACTTACCCTGATTCTCTTATTCATAATGAATTCTGCATCACTTCTATGTTTTCTACCAGAACATTTTATCTGTGATTACTATTATGCATATCAATATTAACATGCATTACAACTGGTTATATACATTGATATAAACCTCATATACTCTCCTATATTTTCTTCCTCATCCAGTTAAGCATTCGTTCCTTGAGGTCAGAGACTATAACTTTAGCAGTTTGGTATCTTCTTGGAAATAGCAAAATGCCTATAATAATTGCATAACATTATCAAGTTAATTTAATGCAGTGTTCCACAGTATTAATTTACTGCTCATGGAGACTGGTCTGAGGGTACAAATCTTTCATGATTTGAACACTGCTTAGTTATAGCTATACTTTGATATTACTCTATAATGTATTATTTGATTTAATTTAAAAATAGCAGGAGTTCCCCTCGTGGTGCAGTGGAAACAAATTTGACTAGGAACCCGAGGTTCTGGGTTTGATCCCTGACTTTGCTCAGTGGGTTAAGGATCTGGCATTGCCATGAGCTGTGATGTAGGCTGGCAGCTGTAGCTCTGATTAGACCTCTAACCTTGGAACCTCCATATGCCACAGGTGCAGTCCTAAAAAGACAAAAGACTAAATAAAAAAAAAGAAAAGTTGTTAAGTAAGATTAACTATACTTACATATATTTTCTATTTATTTTATAAAACCATATATTTATATACATAATTTATTATTTATTATGGACACTATATTACCTACAAAAACAAAGAAAATAAGTGTTGAATACTACTTATCCAAGAACACAATAAAGATTTTTTTATACTCTTCCTGGTTATTAAGCACATGTAGAATCTTCTTGTGGCAATGCTCTCTCTACCTGGACATCTACTGGAAGAGAAATGACTTTAGATTAATTAAAGTCTCTATTGACACTGTTGCTTCCAAAATATACAATGACCCTGCTGGAACAAGCAGTGGTCATTCTACTCGTTTTAGTAGCCAGGGTTTTATTCCTGAGAGGGCTATCTACAATTTACCTTACTTTTAACAAAGAAATCACCTCCAGTGGGCTACAACTCTCTTTTACAGTTCCAGAGATGGAAAACCTGGCTATTTATTGCAGTTAAGGAGCTAAGAATTTTAAAGAGGCAATTTGCCAAAGCTGGCTGATAAACGACCTCATTCTCCTTCAAGTTCATTGTCAACACCGTGCCGTGCCAGCTCCAAGATGCATGATATGGTTCATGTCTTTCTGCATGATTTTCAGGGACATGGCTCTCAATAAAGAAGTGTGCTTGAATGGTTGATTTTATTTGTTTACCAAAGACTCTTTTATATTTCATCCAAATAGGAAAATCCTATTTTAAATAGATTCAAATAACTATAATTTAAAATATTATACAAAACTTTCTCTGGTCAAAATGCGTAGGCTTCATGATTTATAACCTGTGGAAACTTAGAGGGCCCTGTTCATGGTTTTATGTTGGGCTCTTGCTGTCTTGAAACTCTTAGTAATTTTTGAATGAGTCCCTTGTAATGTCATTTCATTTTGTAATGGCTGTGGTTTCTTGGCTTAGAATGAAATGAGTCAAGAGGTGTGGGCTCCTGATGGTGACACATATAAGCCAATTGGGCAAAGTTTTTATATTTCTAATTCCCTGAATTAGCAGTTGATATACCGTCTTCCAGAAAATTGTATTGCAGACTTTATTTTAGCAGTAGAACACTGCAAGCTTTGTTTGTTTGTTTGTTTGGTATTTTTGGGGGGCGGTCATTTTAGGACTGCACCCATGGCATATAGAGGTTCCCAGGCTAGGGGTAGAATTGGAACCATAGCTGCCAGCTTACACCACAGCCACAGCAACTTGGGATCCAAACCATTTATGCGACCTACACCACAGCTCATGGCAACACCAGATCCTTAACTCTATGAGCAAGGCCAGGTATGGAACCCGCAACCTCAAGGATACTAGTCAGGTTCATTTCCACTGAGCCATGATGGGAACTCTCTAGTTAGTGTTAGAATTTTAAATCTCAGGTAATCTTTATCTTTATCTGAGGTCATCAAGAGAGGCACAACAAACTTCAATCATGAACTGTCTTGGAATATTGGTACACTCACTCAGCATTCGAATTGAGCTTTAGATTCACCTTCTCATTATACAAGTGCAAGGTGTGAGGTTTATGTACTGAGACCACGTCAAACACTATTAAACTGACCACGGTATAGAGAAGGAACAACACTTCTTACAAACTCTCACTTCGTGCAAACTCTCACTATTGCTTTTGGTCAGGAGCCTAGAGGTGTGTAGTTTGAGCAGAGAGAGATGGAGACATTTTTACAAGCTGTTACTGATCGATATTCTAATGCACATTTTCTTTTTGTATTTTTGTCTTTTTAGGGCTGCACCCATGGCACATGGAGGTTCCCAGGCTAGGGGTCTAATCGGAGCTGTAGCTGCTGGCCTATGCCAGAGCCACAGCAACACAGGATCTGAGCCACATCCTACACCACAGCTCACAGCAACACTGGATGCTTAACCCACTGAGCAAGGCCAGAGATCAAACCTGCAACCTCATGGTTCCTAGCTGGATTCATTAGCCACTGAGCCACAATGGGAACTCTCTAAATGCACATTTTTAAAGAAAACAGCACATAGCAATCCTATTCCCATGTGCTTATTATCTTGGTTATCAAAGTCATATTTCAACTTATACTCATTAAATTTATATACTGGAGTATAAATTTTGAATATGCCTTTCATGTAGAAAAATAGTCAAAAGAATCTAAAGTGAATTCAAGGATATGCTTCAAAGTTGATCGTTTACTAACTACAGGTATGATGTGTTGATGATCCCTCAAATCTCTTTCCTGGAACACCCACTGCCCTTTTAAAGTAGTGATGGATTCTAATGTCTCAGTCATGTCGGGGCCACAGCAATGAAGAGGAGGATGGCATCGGTTTCCCTAAAAGCCACCATCGGAAACTTTGACGGCCTTTGCAACAATGGGAACGACACTGAGAAATTAGATGATTCTTTCCACAGGGGGAAAAATGTGCATCCTAGAAAGGTTTAGAAAAACGCTACTTGACAATCAATGATTTAATTAGGGTTCTTACACTGAGAATTATTGGGCTTTGACATTAAGCCAACTTTTCATTCTAGGGTTTTCCAATTACATAGTTCAACATTTGCTGTTTACTTTTCCTTTCTCTTTAAATAAATAAATACTGGGAATTAAAGGCTATCTGGACCACTAGGAGGGTTTAGAATCAGCATGTAGCAGAGCCCTAAATATTAGAAAAGTAAGCATGAGGAATATGCATCGCTACACATATTCAAAGCTGAATGAAGGCCACCAGGAGGCTGAATCTGATATCAGAGTGTATGTTGAAGGAAGGACAATATAGTGTAAAAGTAACACAAGCAGGAGAGGGCTAACCTGGATTACTGTCATGACCCTGCAATTTACATACAACTTACAGACAATTACCACATTTGCTGATTTTACTCATTCAGAACAAGAGAGTGACAATATCTTCCTAGACAGTGGAATAGAAATTACATTATATCATCTCATGAAAGCATCTGGTAGAGAAACTGGTACATTGCAATTGCTCCTAAATTGTGGCTATTGTTACTGGCTTTTCTATGGAAAAATATTCCTGATATGTCGAAATTAATGACTGTGCATAAGACATTATTATAAAAGCCTGTTTGAGAAAAATTTTATCATTAACTTTTTTTTTCTCATTCTGGGGCGAAACACTTTAATTTCATTTATTTTCTTTTCTGTGATAGACATTTTAGTATAGTGAGCAATAGCATAAATTGTGGTCCTACTCTGCATGTGTTCAAATCAACTGACTCTTTCTGTGTGACCTTGGGCAAGTTGCTTACCCTTTCTGGGTCTTGGTTTCTTTGCACATGATAAATAGTAGAGAATGAAGCTTTGAGGAAAAAAACAAATTAATTTTAAATAATTTATAATAGTAATTGGCATATAGCCAGTCCTATGTACATAATAGCTATATTTTTCAATAAAATATTTTGGTGTTACTGTGAGATATTCCCCTACGTTCAACACTGTATCCTCTCCTTATACATTTTTTGGCAGTCTTCCCAGTTTTAAAAACATTTTCTAAAACAAATTAATTTGCTAAAATATCAGCATTGTTATGATGGCTTTAAATATTAGTTTCAATTTCTGAATATAATTTTTAGATTTGTTTGAAATCAGAAAACGTTCTGGGCTCGGGGATCAAACCCATGCCACTGAAGTGACAACACTGGATACTTAATCCACTGAACCCCATGGGAATACCACCTTGAACTTTTTTGAGACATGAAAACTGAGAAATCAAATTTTCAGTTAACATTTGCATCAAGAGTATATGAATTACTCTATAAATGCTACATACTGCACTGTAGCATTTGCCACACTTGTTTCACATATAGCTAACCTGTAATTTGTCATGATTCTTACTGACCTCATTGATTGGTAGTCTGGCAGCTTGTCAATGTCTGGGCCATAAGCAACAATACAACTAGCTGCTATACTAAGGGACCAGCAAGGGAAGTAGCAAAGCACACTTTTCCCTCTGCTAAGACAGAATAAAGGGCTTTAGCTATTCCTAGCCACTACTGTCTACAGGTATGTTTATTTTGAACAAAATGGCCCTTCAGTTTGCCTAAACTTGGGACAGGTTTTCTTCTTGACTTTAAGCCTCTGACCTACCTCTTTTTAGAGTATTTACTGGAGGAATATTTCTACTGTATTTTTATCCCTGTCCCTTTGAGATGTAAATCTGCTCCCAGCCTCTTGCCAGTTTTAACAACCCAGAAATATTTTTCTCAAAAACCTGGGAGCCATTCCTTTGAAATGGAACCATCAAGAATGATAGTGCCCCTAACTCAGTCTCTCTGGGAGAGTAGGATCTTAATTTATGATAAGGGACTGTTAGCAAACACTGATGCCACCAGTTCCCTAATTCCCTCCAGTACTTTTCCATTAGTTTACACCAGTGCCTAGAAAAGTTCTTTTTGGGCATTTTCTGGTGGCATAGTGGATTAAGGATATGATGTTTTCACTGCTGTAGCTTGGGTTGCTGTTGCGGTGCAGGAAATTTTGCATGCTATGGGTGTGGCCAAAAAATTAGAAAAAACAAAACAAAACAAAAACAAAGTTTCCTGCTTTTTGCTTCAATGGATTTATGTTCAACCTCTCTTCCCTCTTTGAATAGTCCTGAAAAAAGTCTTCCTTGCCTGTTTAAATCTGTTTGGTACTGTGTTTCTTGACAATTTATAAGCAATTGTACATTTCCCCACCTTAAAAAGGAAGCCTTAGATTTTCTGCCACCGGAAACTTCTGGGAAAAAAGTGATAGGTTTTTGCTGATCACGATGAAATTCAACCACTGGTCAACTTTGTTCATTCACTGTACATAACATAGCACTGAAGAAGATTCCGGCAGGAATTGGAATGCAAGTGAAACTCTATGAAAATCTTCTAACTTATTTAATACAACCACTAATAAAACTGCTTCATTAAAAAGTGAAAAATAGAGAGTAAACTCTGAGGGAAAAGACAGAAGCCAGAAGTGGCCCAGGCAAACTTCCTAGGGTGAGAAGGAAATCTTGGGAATGAGGCATTATCTTTTACTTCCAGGTCTTACAGAAAATGAGCAGCTGGTATAGCACTCAGTCATCTAGCACAAGCTGGAAAAGGCCATTAGATATCAACAATCATATTATATTAAATACATTTTCAAAGAGTCCTCCAAATTTTAGTGCTTTTTCTGTGTTGGAATGGAGGGTGATTGATGAGTGGGGGAACAATGGGGCTACCTTTAAATGTATTGTTTCCTCAAACATCATAACAGAAATGCAGCTATTTTTTTTTCTCTTGCAGATTTTATTTATATGTTCATGTTGGGAGAGAGAAGAAAAGAGAGAAGACAAGAACCATTTGTATAGTTCTTTTCAATTGTCATGGAGTGAATATATTACCTACAAGTCAAAAACATAAAAATACAAAATGAACAAAATGAAAGTGAGCAAAAAGCTATATAAAATATTTATGTATAGTATATAGACTCAAAAATACTTTATGACATCTTCATAAAATGCATAATTCTTACTTCATAGACCAAAGAGAGGCAGTCTGAATGTTGCCACTCACTCTCATTGCTTTCAATCTCTTTTTCATACAAAACCATGGATCATTGTTATGTATTTGAAGCTCTTTCTTTATTCTTTATTCAAATATAGTTGATGTACAGTGTTTCAGGTGTATAGCAAAGTAATTCAGCTTTTCATATATATATGTATATCTATGTATATACACACGCTTATACTTTTCCAGATTCTTTTCCATTGTAGGTTATTGCAAAATGTTGAATATAGCTCCCTGTGCTATACAGTATTTTTGATTATCTATCTATATAAAGTAGTGTATCTATGTTAAGCCCAAATTCCTAAGTTATCTCTTCCTCCCTTTCCCCTTTGGTAATCACATATATGATACCATATGATATTTATCTTTCTCTAACTGACTTCATTTAATATGATAATTTCTAAGTCCAACTATATTGATGCAAATGGCATTATTTCATTCTTCTTTATGGCTGAGTAATATTCAATTTTGTATACACACACACAATGTCTTCTTTATATGTTCATCTATTAATGGACATTTAGGTGGTGGAAGTTCTTTCTTAAAGTTACTTTATGTCAACTTTCTCCTTGATTACTAATACAATCATATAAAATAAATCTATTTTATGTAATTAATGGAAATTTTGAAGCTGTGATCTTTTTTTTCCTGGGTATTTGTAAATATATTGCACATGAATAAATGGATTGTTTTAGTGGCTTTTTCCAGGCAATATCTCTTACCCTGTTCCTGGTATATAATTACAGAGTGTTCTGGTATATTCTAACTGGGCAAAGCAGCAGTTTCAAAATTGTCAGAAAGCTCTGAAGCTCTGAGTATGAGTCAGTTCTGCATTTATGTATGTGCATTGGGGGTGGGGGTGGGCACTAAGGATATGTTTTCGTTTGTTTTTTTTTCCTTTAAAGTTTGAGGCCAATCAATCTACTAGATTCAAACCCTGCATCAGACACTTATTAGCTTGTAACACAGGACAACTTAAAAAGTTATTTAACAAAAACTGTTTTCATAGCTAGTGGGAATACACAATGGCACCACTACTTTGGAAGATGGTTTGGCAGTTTCTGACAAAGCTAAGTATACTCTTACCATATGATTCAGCCAGCAGTCAACCTCCTTGGTGTTTACCTACCCAAATGAATTGAAAACTTATGTCCACACAAAAACCTAAAGATGGATATTTATAGCAGCTTTACTCATAATTGTCAAAACTTGGAAGCAGCAAGAGGACTTTCAGTGGGTGAGTCGACAAATACTCTGTAGCACATTCAGATAACAGAATTTTATTCAGTGTTGAAAAGAAATGAGCTATCAAGGCATAAAAAGATATAGAGGAAATGTAAATGAGTTTTACTAACTGGAAAAAGCCAGTCTGAAAAGGCTATATACTGTACAGTTCCAGCTATATGACATTCTAAAAGGCCAAAACTGTGGAGGAGGTAAAAAGATTAGTGGTTTATAGGGACTAGAGGGGAGGAAGGGATGGATAGGCAGAATACAGAGGATTTTCAGTGTAGTGAAACTATACTATGTATTTCAGTGGTGGGTACATGTCCTTATACATCTGACAAAACCCTTAGAATGTACAACACCAGTGGTGAACCCAAATGTAAAACTATGGGCATTGGGTGATGATGTGCCAATTTAAGTTCATTTTTTTGAACAAAATATACCACTCTGATGGGGAATGTTGATAGTTGGGGTTGTTGGGGGTGGGTGCTGGGGGTATATGGGAACTCTCTATACTTTCTGGCAATTTTTTCTATGAATCTAAGATTGCTCTAAAATGTAAAGTTATTGATTTTTTAAAAAGTTACTTAGCCTCTTTCAATTGCAATTTTGTTAAATATGAAATGTGATTAATAATCATATCTATTTGATAAAGTGAGGCTAAATCAATTAGTAGGCATCACTTGCTTAGAACTGTGCTTATCATGTAAGGAGTACCCACATGTTAGCTATTTTTAGTGGTAGTTTATCATTAGGATTTACCCTTGTTAACTTTTTTCCATTTCTATGATCTTAATGGTTCAACACCCATAATTAATCTATGAGATAGACTGAACAGAGATCCTTAGACCCTCTTTATATCAGGGAACAAGAGAACATTCAAATAAATTTTGTAGGATCATAGAGTCACCCAGAACGATTCATTTTTTCATTACTGACTTTGTCTAAAGACGCCTTTACACTTTTAAAATTACAGGAAACTCTTACTTTGAACTCATGAATATCAGAACCATACAAGCAAAAAATGCCTAGACTGAGGGACCCAAAGAGTTTTTGTTTATGTAGCTTACATCTCTAGCTGATTGCTATATTAGATTTTTGAACTGAGAGATTTTAAAGCCCAAGACGCATAAGCACACCATCCATTAGTCTCCCAATGAATGACAGCATCTCCATGAGGCCCAAAACTGCTTTGTATATTCCAGAGAGATTAAGTGGGAAAAGGGCACACAATGACTTACTATTATTACAAAAATGCATAGGCTTGACCTCAGATGCCAATTCAAGGGGCGTGGAACAACCAAGGTTCCTAGTCCACACTTAGAGAACCTTGGCTGCATACTATATGCCATGAAGCTACTCCATGCATTGTTGTCCTAATTCTTCCGCTCAACTGCCTCACAGCCTCCCTTTGGTGGTGGCTTTCATACTTCCTCCCAATTATCTTTCAGCTGGATCATCAATTCCTACTAGACCACTTCTGTACCTCTGTCTCCTCCAGGTACATTGTTATCTTTCCTGCAGGCATATTCTGCCTTGGATTGAAATGGGAGAGAACAGGCCATAGAACCTAAGAGCTTTCTGCCCATACCACAGTCCCAGCTCATCTATATACAGCAGAACCTGAACGAGGTAACCTGAGTCTTAGCCAAAGGCAGAGCCAGAGCATTCTGAGCTGTGAGCAGGCTGAGGTGGTCCAGGTCAAGCTAGAGGATGAGGTCGGCCGCTTTGATATGATTAAGAGAGAGGAGGCTACTGAGCAGGGTGTGGAGTTGAGAAGGGCAGGGCAGTTTATGAGCCATCTGAGATCCATCCAGAGGCTTCATGAATAATCGGCAATGTAGTGAAACACGGGTTGGCTACTTAATGCAGTTTATACAGTGTAATTTCCTTTGTTTTTAGAACGTCATGAATGTCGATGAAATGCCCTTTCATTTCACATTTAAGCTACAAAATGTCACCACCGTTTCCAGTTTATTAGACAATGTGTTTCTTTAAAACTTTTTGGTTTCACAAATACCATTCGCTGTTGTTGCATAAGGTCAGAATTATTTTCTGCCTGTTTTCATGCAGTTTGACAAACTAAATCAATTTTTGGTCTTTAAGAGAATAGAGCCATAGCATAATAGGTTACACTTCCTGTACACAACATTTCTTCATGAGGGATTCTTATATTAAGTTATGTGATATGTATTAAATAACCTCCCTATCATAGGCTTTCATACACAGTTGGCATAGCATATGCTGATTAATTACTAGACATCCTCCCTATAATTCTGCATTACCCACAAATGTTTTTTGAACTCTTATTATGCACATATCACTGGACTCTTGCTGGATATAAACAATAACTCTAAAATAGAGCTTACTGGTCTAGATGAGAAAACACATATGCATTCTTAAACACATATGGATGGGTACAGAGTAGTTATAGTGATATAAGGTAAGCACTAACTATTAGATGCTATAGACCAGAAATATAGGAGGCTCAAGGACCTATGGTAAAAACCTCTTTTTTTTTTTTCCAGCTCAGTTTTCCTTTGGGAATGTACTTCTTCCCCTTCAGCCCATGTGGTTAAATAAGAGCCCAACAAACCCCCAAGTCCAGTGGTGTGTAATTGACTCCTGTCTGGTTAATTATCACATCCTTCTCCCAAGCCACACTGCTTCAAGCTGGCCCAATGAAAATCTGCTTCCTAATTTACTGGAACAATTATCATACTAAGTGAAGTTAGTCAGATGGTGAGAGACAAATATCATATGATGTAGGTGGAATCTAAAAAAAAAAAAAAAGGATACTATGTTAATGGAACTAGTTTTGGGCAGATTATATAAGTCCTTGTGCCCATCTTTGCCACTCAATAAAGAAGAGCCTTCTGAGAATAAAGTTAAGACTGAAGGAAGCAGGATTGAGAGGTGCAGAGAGAGGTATTCCTGGATCCAGCTATGCCAATAGTCTCTTCCACTATTGGACTTTTCCAGGGATGTTAGCTGATGAATCCCTTTTATCCTTAAACCTGTTTGAATTGGATTCATGATGTTAGCTACTCAAAGAATCCTGATCCATGCTGGAGGAGTAGTAACTTGAGGATTGAAATGGTGGAAGGGGGCTTCTTGGAATGATTTAAATAGGATCCTGAATGCTGTTTAAGATACAATTAAGAGAAAAAGATGAAAAAAATGTTCGAGATGGCACATTCAGAGGGAAGAATCCACATTGGAAAGTTTTAAATCCAATTTTGTATAACATAGACTTCATATAGGAAAATAGATGTAGTTTTCCAAAATGGGAGGGGCTTGATTTAGTAGACATAGCAGTTGGTAGATAGCTTTAGGAGCACTTATAGCTAAACAATGGAAAACAGAATTGAAATTAATAAAAGAACCCTAACGTGTGTGTGTACATATATATGAAGACTGGGTTTTGTCCTACCACTGGACCTATAAAATTATACCAATGATATCATGAAGTATTAACAGGCAATTATTCAAATCCGTGCCCCCCACCGGCCACCAACATCATTGTTTTTGTTTCATGTTTGTTTTAGCAAAGCAACACATGCAAGTGCATTTTAAAAAATTAAATGTTACTAGTCCTATAGTAAAGCACCTTACTTGTCTTATGGTAAAACACTGGCTTTTTCCACATTTTCCACTTTTGTTTAACTCAACCCAAGAATTCTAGCAGTAGAAAAAATTACTTTCTAATATTTCCACTTTTTTCTCATATATTATCCACATTTCTGAATAATATGTTTATGCCATCTCATTTTAAATGATCAATTTCATACATCTGTTGTCTTGCTGTCAGGTTACTTGAGGATCAATCCTTGCCACCTACCTCTACTTTTCCTCAAATCAAACCTTAAATTTTGGTCAAATTATGAGTCATTATTTACTTAGACTATGTAAATAATTACACCATGCCAATGCTGTTCCCCAATAAGTCACATAGACCTTTAATTATGATTCATTTTCTTTTTCACTTATCTATTACATCAAGCCTGTCAAACACTTTGTAGGATTATTCTCCATATGCTCAAATATATCAGGTAACTATCAATTTCAATTTTCTTTCTTGAGCCTGCTAGATCCCTTCATCTTTTCTTTCCAATTTCATCTTCAGGTCCCCTGTTTTCAAGGTACCTGATGTCCACAAGCTTTGAACCTCTTTGGGCTTCGATGGGAAGTTCGCACTTAAGGTGTTTCCTCTCTTCCTCTGCTAAGTCAGGTGACTTCAAAAAACATGTTGAAATCCCATTAGGATTTGTACATGTCGACTTTCACTTTTTGAAAGCTTCTTTTCTATATTTCAGTGTTGAATTAGAGAGGAGAACACTGCATGTGGTCAAACTACCTTGATTATCTGGAAATTCCCCCATTCACTTTCATCTCCTTTGTTCCTGCCATTGTATCTCCGAATTTTATATTCCATATTCTCTTTGGAATATGAAAAGATATTTTTCTTCAAAGAATCTTTGAAACATTTTTTAAAAGGATTTTTTTTTCTTTTACAGTCATTTCTTCGTTTTTAGTGTTATCCCCACATGGACTTATTTTTGCCCCTTTAATTCACCACTTACAATCCCCAGAGTCCCTGCATTTCCTAAATATTTATTAAGGATTATAAATAACCCAGAAATGATTTTCAGGTCCCCAGGCTTCTGCTAACAGGTTTTAGTAATGTCCCTGACTTGTTTTATAGTCACATATAAGGGTCCATCAATCACTTTGAAAACTGATTACAGAATGATGCTTACACTTTAAGAATCTCTTTTAAAACCAGTGGCCTGTAAATATACACAGGTAACTTAATAAGTTAATAGGCATATGCTCTTAGGAAACATTCACACTGGAAGACTATAAGCATATTACAACTTTAGCTGTTGCCACTTTGAGCAATGATAGGTTCCAAAGCATTTTTACAGTCTCCTTGATGGTCTCACTCTACCAAACAGCTTCACTATCCATCTGGTAGAGATGGTGGCCCCAATTCAGTACCATAGTTATTAATTTCACCCACAGATTACTATGGGCCAGCAATACAAGTCTTAGGTCAATGCTTTCATAACCCTTCCATTTCCTGCCCCCCAACAAATGCAAAAAAAAAAAAAAAAGAAAAACACAACAACCAACTCATATCTAATTTAGATAGGACATAAGCTTACAGATGTGTAGCTTAGTTTTAGTTGCTAATGACTTTTATATCTTTATTAATGACATAACTCTCAGTAAGTTACTCTTAACCTGGATATATTTCATTTTTTAAAATTATAAGCTTTTCAAGTGCTTTTGACAAATTTATAAATTGTAACTGGCCATGCTCATTGTATAACTAAGAGGACCCTATGGTGCATTTTAGGAATAGACCCCCCTATGTACTTTGCCTGCCTCTTGCTTGTAGAAAAGCTTTATTCTCCCAGGCCTCTCCTGAGTCACAAACGATTGGAAGAATGTGAACACGTAGTAACAAAAGAAAGTAGGTGGGCCAAGAGAACTGGTAACAATTTCAACAATAGATCAGTCACATAGTAGAGTCACAAGCTCTTTAGTTCCTCTCTGTGGGACATAGATAACATTCCTGAGTTGTTTACAGATGCTAAAACCTCCACCAAATAGAAGAAGCAACAGTATGATGACCATGTACATACAACCCAGACTGTCTGGACACTGAAAATTTATGATGCTAATCCCTGTGATATCACCCGATTACCTCATCATCAACCAATCACAGTTGTGCCCAAGTAGATCACACACCCTGCAACTTTCTCCTTCACCTTACCTTTAAAAAACTTTCCTTGAAATTCATCCAGGAGTTTGGATCTTTTGAGCATTAGCCATCCATGCTCCTTGCCTGGCCTTGCCATAAACACTGCACTTTCCTTTACCACAACCCTGGTCAGTAGGATGGCTTTACTGTGAAGGGGTGAGCAGACCCCAGGTTTGGTTTGGTGACTATCAGAGCTCTGTTATCAGGGACTGGCAGCATAAAGGGAAAGATACAAACTTTGTTATTCATAAATTTTGTGTTTACAATTTTGCCTACTTGCTAAAATGTATATGAAACCCTTAATTCCATATTCCCAGCATTTTCAAGGCCATTCACAGACATGCTCTGGGCAGTTAAAAAAAAAAAAAATTTGAGTTGTTTACCTGCACCTTCCCAGCTGACGTGGAACAAGGCCACATTCTGTCTTCTAGTTTTAGCTTTTAAATTGTAAACAAGTATTCTTTTTGAGGTCTACTTAGTGCCACATTTTCTGAATCTTTTCTTTTTTTTGTGTGTGTCATTGATTTCTCTGTTTAAAATCACCCCCGAGCATCATGTTAAAGTGCTGTCTAATTTTCCTAAGTTCGAGAAGACTGTGATGGGCCTTCCTGAGAAAATATGTGTATTAGATAAGCTCATTCGGGAATGAGATATATGGCTCTTGGCCGTGAGTTCAATATTAATGAATCAGCAATTTACATTAAATAAAGTGTCTTTAAACAGAAACACATAAAACAAGGTTATGTGCAAGGTGGATGAAAATGTTGTGACCAGAGTCTTAAAGCAACACAACTCTGCATTTTTCTGCAGGAGCAATGTGCAACACTTGTTAAATCAGTGTTTAAATCAGTGTTTAAAACATACCTACCATGAATAAAGAGAATAATCTGTATTTACATATTAACCCAAAGGATGCTTGTCATAATTTGAAAATCTTGGGGTAAAAGCTATTTTACAGATTCACTGTTTCAAATCAAGGAGAGAGAAATAGGTTTCCTTCATCTAATATTTATTGTTATCCTAAGATTCAAGGTAACTAGTATAATCATTCTATTTTCTTTTATATTTGTTCAGGTTTATGGACCATTAAAAAAAAACATGGAAAGACAGCATTTTTTGTTAAGCTTATATGTTGTTCTTTATGGTTAATGTATACGTAATCTTAAAATCATCTTTATTAAGCGGCTTTAAAACAATGTTTTTCTTTTTTCCATGGATTTGTAAATATAGCAATATCTGAACTCCTAAACTCCAAATAGCACATTTTATATCTGCTTCAGTGAAGATTCTGAGTTTCATGCTTGGTAAAATCAGTTGAACCCTGATAACATTTATTTTTCTTGCAATTTAAAAAAAAATCTTAGTTTTAAGTATATAGAATAACATGATCAATACAAAATACATTATTATTGACTCTAGTCCTTCACAAATCTGAATATGTTTCACTATCATAATTCATTTGCAATATCCAAATGATCATTTAAATAAAATAAAACAGGTTATAACTTAATATTTTATATTATTTTGCTAACCTCTGATTTTTTTCTCACTAGGAATTACAGTCTCAACAAAATAAAATACAAGCTAATACGCAGATAATAAATTGGTGATTCAGACAATCATCTGGAATTTTTTATATTTAAGTTTAAATATATATTTTAACACATTCAAATGACAATCTCTCTTTCTTTTAACTTTACATGCTAATATTAATTAAATGACTCTTGCAAACTGTACAGGCCTTGGAAAGTTAACCTCTTGGGTCCATTATCAATAATTAAGATAAGACTGACTCTATCTTGCCGCCTCATTTCTACTTTGGTTGCAAAAATTACTCTTCCTTTCTTAAATAAAAATATTCCTAGTTGCTGAAGCAGAAAAATTACTTTATTTCCACCTCAGTGGAGCTTCTTTTTAGAGGCTGAAACACCTGCTATGCATACATTATGTAAAGAACATACCAATCTTTTAGAATGAATGTTTGAATATAAATGTCACACGTTACTGAAACCTGTTTTTTAATGTGCTTATGTATCACTTTCATTGTTTTACTATTTTATTGCCCTAGGAGCAGGCAGGCACGTGTGTATGTGTGTATCTTTAAGTCTGTGTTATGTGCGTGTATGTAATTAATGAGCAAGAGTAAAAACCTGTGGTTAACAAAAATATCTGAAGTTATTTAAGTTTCCTGTTATTTACCTGTGTTGACAATATAGATCTTCCTCGACTTATGAAAGGTTTAAGTCTTGATGAACCTACCATAATTTAAAATTATCAATAAGTTGAAAATGCCCTTAATACATCTAACTTACCCAACATCATAGCTTAGCCTAGTCTGCCTTATGTGTGTTGAGAACACTTACATTAGCCTAAATTTGGGCAAAATAATCTGACACAAAACATAAAGTGGTAGGTATCTCATGTAATGTATTAAATACTGTACTGAAAGTGAAAACCAGAGCGATTTTATGGGTGCAGAATGGTTAAGTGTATAGGTTGCTTATCCTCATGATCCAGTGGCTGAGTGTGAGCTGTGGCTTTTGTAGCTGCCCAGCATCACTATAGAGGATTGGACTGCATATAGCTAATCTGGGAAATGATTAAAATCCAAAAATTATAGTATAGTTCCTACTGAATCCATATCGCTCTTGCATCAACATAAAGTTTATATATATATACATATATATATGTGTGTATATGTATATACATATATATGTGCGCATATATACATATATATGTGTGTATATATATACACATATATATATATGTGTGTGTATATATATATATATACATATATATATGTGTGTATGTGTATATATATATATTGAACCATACCTAGGTTGGGAAGGTTCTGTACTTGACAGTGATTCTACAAAAATGAAGCAAAATGTTTCCAATCTTTGTGTTGTGGCTACATTCTATTTGCTTTGAGGTATTTGCATTTACACACCAATATTCATTAATGGCCTTTCCATCCTACAACAGGAGGCTGAGGGTGCTCTACGCATTTTAAGGACATGCAGATGTATTTCATAAACTTCAACTAAAATTGAAAGGTGAGACTAGAAAGAAAATATAGGGAGGGTGAAATTTGATCTACTGTTGAAAGCTTAGTAATTACTTATTTCAATTTTGACCATGAGGACTCCAGCATCTTAACCAGCTCTTTATAACTGATAGTGACATATGCCCTGGTCTTTCTCATCTTCTTTACCTTCTCATTTTTTAAAACATCCTCCATTCTAACTATGCTCTTTTAGTCTGGATTACATTCTCATTAATCTGCAGAAAGGGCTATCACAGTTGGTAGCAATCACCGGAGGTAGGATCTCATTTGGATCTTGGCTAAAATTCTCCTTGAAAATACTCTTTCTCTTGGCTTTTCTTACAACACATTTCTCCCAGTTTCCCTGCCATTACTCCACCTTCTCCTATCCAGTATCATTCACCTCTATGTGGACATCAACTATTCATATTTCTTAAAGTACAGTCCTTTAATTTGTTAATTATGTACTATTTTCAAAGCAATTTTCCCATAGTGACAGTCTCCTTTTCATCCTCTACATCTGATTCCCAGCTTTGATTTCTCTTTGAATATCCATATTCACATGTTCAAATGCCCACTTTATATCTCCAGGTTTGTTTTCCAAAGTTAGTTCTTAGGCCAGGAGTCAAACATATGCCATAGCAATGACCCAAGCTAGAGAAGTGACCATGCAGGATCCTTAACCACTAAGACATCAGGGAACTCCAAAGGCACCTTAAATTAGACTCTCACAAAAGTGACCTATAAGCCTCATCTACAATTTTTCCAGCACAGATTTCACATATTATCACTGATCTTCCAATGGCCCAGTTCAGAAAAGCCAGGCTCTCCTAACCATTCTCTTCCTTACTTTCCATATAAACTTGATTTTTCAGTCCTATTTATTTTATTCATTAAATATCTTTAGACCATGTTAAACATTTTCTGTATCTTTCACTTCTTTCCTGGTTCATGTTATTGCAGCTTCTTACTAGACTACAGCAGTCATCCATCAACTGGTTTCTCTAAATTCATTTTTGCTTCTTTCCTTCTAATTATTTTTCTATATTCTCATATGGAGTGAATGTTTAACAGTATGATGTCAATGACAATAGGTAGTGAATTAAACATGTAATGTTGAATGCTGTTATCAGATTTATGCTAGAAAAATATCTGGCAAGCGTGAAAAGTCTGGGTAAGATCTGGCTTTAGGGGTGTTGAGGTAATGTTAAGGCCCTGAGCTTAGTAAGCAGTGATAGAAATTAAAAGGGGGTTTGGATAGCAGATAATTTTCAGTATGGTGCTTGGTGGCTAATAGGATAAGTGGTGAGTAGGAGGGTAGGAATTTTGAGCAATTAGGAAGGCCATTTGTCCTTTGCCAAAGAAACTATTCCCAGTTAGATTTAATGCATCTCTCTTTAGAGATGTTTAAGAAAATTATAGTACACTCTGTCATCAATTAGCCACTATGTGTTATGTGTGTGAAAGAGTGTGCATGTGTGTGTATATATATACAGATATAGGCACACTTAGATACACATACATGCACTTGCATATATACACCTAATATACAGTGATCTAGAAATTATTCTCTTTAACAGACCAAAATTTATTAATTTTTTTTTTGTCTTTTTGCTATTTCTTGGGCCGCTCCCGCACCCTATGGAGGTTTCCAGTCTAGGGGTCGAATCAGAGCTGTAGCCACGGGCCTACGCCAGAGCCACAGCAACGCGGGATCCGAGCCGTGTCTGCAACCTACACCACAGCTCACGGCAACGCCGCATCGTTAACCCACTGAGCAAGGGCAGGGACCGAACCCGCAACCTCATGGTTCCTAGTCGGATTCGTTAACCACTGCGCCACGACGGGAACTCCCTATTCTATACTTTTTTCTTTTCTCTGATGATAGTTGAAATTACAAATGGTAAGGCAGACATTGTGAGTCTATTTTCTAGATTCAAAAATTTCCAAGTCATCTTTAGTAAATTATTTGACCCAAATTAGCACTCCTAACATCCACATTTGTAAAAAAAAACTGTTTGAGTATCTCATATTAAGAAAGCAAAATGAGAACAAACTAGAGTTCTATGACAAGGCAATTGTTAAACCAAAGACTGGAAATCACAAAAGTTTTGATCCTGTCTGTAATGTTTCTTTTTATATTAGTACTGTCTTAGTTCTGGCTGTTCTAACATAGCACCATAGGAGACTGGGTGAATTTCTAAATAACAGACATTTATTTCTCATGGTTCAAGAGGCTTGAAGTCAAGATCAGGGTGCCAGCATGGTCAGGTTTGGATGAGAGCCCTCCCTCTTGCAGGTTGTAGAGTGTTACCTTCCCATTGTATCCTTAGAATGATGGAAAGCAGGTGAGAGAGCTCTCGAGTTTCTCTATGGGGTATTAATCCCATTCATAAAGGCTCTACTCTTATGATTTAGTTACCTCTGCCAGACCCTGTCTTCAATACAATCACAGGAGAGGTCAGGATTTCAACATGTGAATTTGGAGCGGGTGGGGAGGCATATCACTTTCATTGTTTTACTATTTTATTGCCCTAGGAGCAGGCAGGCACGTGTGTATGTGTGTATCTTTAAGTCTGTGTTATGTGCGTGTGTATGTAATTAATGAGCAAGAGTAAAAACCTGTGGTTAACAAAAATATCTGAAGTTATTTAAGTTTCCTGTTATTTACCTGTGTTGACAATATAGATCTTCCTTGACTTATGAAAGGTTTAATTCTTGATGAACCTATCAGTCTTTTGTGCTGACAATTTGCAATGTTCGAAAGTTATCCGTGTGAACTCTGTTCAAATTTTTATCATTCATCAACAGGGTGCGTGATAAATTTAAGCAAATGAAGTTACATATCACATTGTATTGGCATTTGTCTTCACAAAACAATTTTGTGAAAAGTAAGATCTTTGCAATGTAATAAGGATTTCACAGAAATTTAATACAATTTCTCAATTCAATAACTATTTTAAATACTCTTCTTAAGAAAAATTTAAGTGAAAAATAGTTCTTTTCTTAACATGTATAATTTCACTAGTTTTTTCACTCTAAATCATTTTTATATATATTTCTACTTATTAGAGATATAAGTAATCTGCACTTATCATAAAAGGACATATTTATATTATTTTTATTTAGAAGATAAATATTTTCCAATGCATCAAGCTACAAAATAAATGAGCATAATTTTCATCTAGACAATAGTTTTCCTTAAACATATAAGAAAATTATCGCAGCATAATGGAAGGATGACCAATTCTACCTTTTAATTGTATAGTCATTCTATTATATATTATTCATAAGTAGAAATGTCCAATAAAGATGGGTAGATCTTTTTTCTCTTCCTGTCTGAGAAACTGAGAAATTCTAAAGCACAAAAACTAAAAGATATGAGCATAACTCCTGGTGACAGTCAGTCCTTTGATTTGAATTTCAGCCCCTCCACTTCAGTTAGATGATCATGGAAACATCACTTTCCCATTCTAAATGTTAGTGTCTCCATGTCTAAACCAGAAATGAGTATAATGCTGTCACAGGGCTATTGAGAGTTTAAATGAGATAATCCATAAAAAATACATGGTACTCAATAATTTTCTAAAAAGTAGCGTATTATATAAATGAATACTGGAGCTCTAGTTGTGGCGCAGTGGAAATGAATCTGACTAGTATCCATTAGGTTGCGGGTTTGATCCCTGGCCTCGTTCGGTGAGCTGCAGATCCAGCGTTGTGGTGAGCTGTGGTGTGGGTCACAGATGTGACTCTGATCCTGTGTTGCTGTGGCTGTGGCTATGATGTAGGCTGGCAGCTGTAGCTTCGATTTTGAGCCATAGACTGGGAACTTCCATATGCCTAAGGTGTGGCCCTAAAAATCTTAAAAAAAAAAAAAAAAGTACAGTTTTGACTTTGAATATTTTGCTGAAAGGTGAGTTATAATGAAAAAATCTATTTCATAATGGAGAAATAGACATTTCCAATGGTGAGCCCTTCCAAGCCTTCAAATTTCCATAGACATGCCCAAGACCCCCATCGATATTTAATCTATTTAATTTACATAATAATTTATACAAATGATATGCATGGTAAACATATCTCTTTATGAAATGTACTGGACTTTTTTTTACTGTATTGAATATAATAGCTATAAACAGATTACTTATTATTGTAATGAGACAGATTTAGTATAAATTCTATTTTTTTAGTTCATCTTTATTTTTTATATATTTATTTTTTGCGACCACACCTGCAGCATATGGAAGTTCCTGGGTCAGGTATGGAATCCAAGTTGCACCTGAGACCTACTCTGCAGCTGTGGCAATGCTGATCCTTTAACCTACTGTGCCGGGCTGGGCATCAAACCCATGCCTCCATAGCAACCTGAGTCACTGAACTCAAATTCTTCACCCACTGTGCCACAGTAGGAACTCCTTAGTTCACCTTTATACATATAGGTACTGAAATACTCTGCTCAAATAGGTAAGTAGATGGGGAATACGAATGTTATTCTAGCAATGTCATTGAATTATTTGAACTCCTTTTAGGATGTATGCAGAAGTCTTATTCTATCTCTTCAACAAATATCCTCTTTATATGTCCTATCAGCTCACAATTCAAGTAGATAGTCCAATTTTGCTGAAAACAGATAGTTGAAAACCATTGATTGTTCAATTCTATTTTTACCTTGTCATTACAATTCTTTATTTTCTCAAAACCAATAACTATATTTTGATTGATCTCTCTAGTCATGCCTCATAGATGAGTGATATTCTGGAACAATCAGAACTCTTAAGTTTAGTGCTGGGTGAGAAGGATTTTACTTTTAAAACTTGGAGTTTATTACACGGTGGTAGAAAATTAGGACCCAAAGCTCCATCAAAAGCTCCTAGCAAAGATTTAATACTAAACAAAAATAACTCTCATTGCTTTGAAAATTAATTCCCCTAAATTATCTGTATTCACATAACCTTGAAGGCCTCCAGATACCTCTACGGAACCCAGAAGCCAGGGGGCAGACCCCTGATGGGAGGAACAATAAACTAGCAAACAACTTCACATTGGATCTCTTGGCTGTTTCTTCCAGATTGCCATTCCTAGGTTCTTTTTAAATAGAAATTCTGAAGATGCACTGGGGAACTTTTTTTTTAAAAAAAAAGAGAAAATCTTTAAATGCAGCTGATATATAACATTTTTTTAAAAAGCTTATCTAAAATTTGTTAGGGCTGTTCTTTAACAAGACTGGTGTTTCTCCTGGGAACATAGCCTCTTTTGTGTACGGAACAGTTTCTTATTTTAATTTCCCTCATAATTCAAAACTTGATGAATTGATTTCATTAGCACATTAAATCTGCATAGCACTTACATTGCCCATTTCTCTTAACACAAACTAAAGTAAAAAAAAAAAAAAATCCTCTGTTGTTGTTTGAGATTTCATTTGGGTAGATTGGGTTCTGACTGATTGCTTGCTCTTCATTACCTCATCACAAGTTGCATTGATTAAGATTAAAGTAGCTGCACTTCTTACATCTCCTCAACATCTTGTTTAAACCTTATTTCAAACTTTTATTCATTTTAGAAATTGTGCATTATACATATTTAGAAATAGTTTCCAAAAATGCTTTCAGCCTATAATGTATTCATAAGCTCTTGATTTTCACCTTGCCCACCCTGATGCCTTTCATCTAGGGCAATTTTAAACATCAGCTGTGTGTTTTTTTTTGTTTTTTTTTTAAACCGTCAAGTGATAGTTGCAAAGAGCTGATGAAAGCAAAGCTCCAAGGTCCATTTCTAAAGTAAAGAGTTAGTTTCCCTGTCCCATGACCTCGACCACAGTTGAAGGCATATTAGATGACCATTTAAAATTTTAAGCAAATGTATCATATCTATCTTAAACTCGTGATATATTTATCATGAAAAATCCAGGCCATGATATCACGTGTTAAAGAAAACAGCCATGTGAGTGGCAATCTGAAAGAAATTAAATTTTCAATTTTCTATGTGTATTATGAACTAATAATTAACAGATTTACCTAGCATTTATTTATTATATGCTGGGTTCTGGGCTAAGAACTTTACCTACTTTATACTATTTAAACATCACAACTCCATGAGGCATGTATTTTTGACAGAGGTGTTCTGGTAGCAGGGAAAAAGGGGTCTGGCAAGCAGAGCCTTCATCAAAAATTTGAAGTTGTGGGTGATGCAATGGGTTATTAGATTTTTGAAAGTTGAAATCAGTCTTGAGGAAAAAGGAAAACAAAATGCATTATCTTTGGACAGAAAACCAGCAATTATCTCTTCCTTGAGAACTATCACCCACCATCCCCCAATGCTTTGTTGATTTCCAGCAGTGACAATTGTTTTAGATATTTTACTTGAAGATCAGTCAAATTTATCCACTCGTTGGATTAGGGTTTTGGTGCTTCTCTGGTATTTAAGAAACCATAATCTTAACCAAGTTAGAATAAAGTTGATGAGTCAGTAGAATCATGATGGCTGCGAGTTCCAAACTTGGGACTTTATGTTCACGTGAGAGAAGCTCTAGGCACAGGAAAGAGGAGTTTACAAGCCTTTAATACAATATTGTGTCTGTAAAAAAGGCTAGCAGAGATAGACGCTGTGGAAATTTACTAATACTGAAAACACAATCAGAAAAGCATTTTGCCAGAACTCTTTCATCATCAAAAGCATCCATCTCAGGGGTTCCTATTGTGGCACAGTGGAAACAGATCCGACTAGTATCCATGAGGATGTGGGTTGGATCCCTGACCCCGCTCAGTGGGCTAGGGATCTGGCATTGCCATGAGCTGTGGTGTGGGTTGCAGATGAGGCTTGGCTCTTGTGTTATGTGACTAAGGCATAGGCTGGTAGCTGTAGCTCTGATTCGATCCCTAGGCTGGAACTTCCATATGCTGTGGGTACAGCCCTCCCCCCGCCAAAAAAAAGCATTCATCAGCATTTTGGTTCTTGAACCAGGTGGTCAATCAACACTTGCTGAGTATCATACCAGGAAATAAGCAAATCCTCTGCCCTCTTAAACATGTATCTACTTACTCTTAGAATGACATCTTTTTTATACATTGGTATTTTATTGTTCTTCAAAATATTTAAGAAATAAATGCCTGCATGACAATATTTAATACAAGCAGTGAGATACATATTTTTAGTTAAAAGATAGCCAGCCAATGTTTTGTTGTTGTTGTTGTTGTTGTTGTTTTCTAGAACTCCTTGCTTTTGGCTTGCTATCCCATTCCAGAGATGGTCAGATCACAAAATACTAACAACTGTTTTATTGTGAGCTTCAGGGCTAAAGAATGAGTCATGTTCGTATTTAAGACCAGGCACACAGTAGGGACTGCTGATGTCCAGGATCGGAATGTACTTGTAAGTCATTCAAAGGCAGATTCTCAGTAGGACTCTGCAACTGATTTTTGGGTGTATTATTAGCCTACCTGCTTCATTGGTAACTGGCAATTGTTATTCACCAAATGAGGGTTTAGCAGGAAATAGTTCATAATTTATACTGAAAACTTATCATTTCTAGAATGCATGTGAATTATGTTTTAACTCTACCTGAGAAAGGTTAGTTCAAAGATGTTTAAGCAAAAGCAAAAATGCAAATTATATGCTATATAAAACACTAGTATTGATGAATCCAATAATCAAGACCATGTTTGACTTCAGAATCCATTCTCTTCTACTGATCTATAATTTGGTCTATTAATTCATCTCTAATAGAGAAATGGGATATTAGAAATACTATTACATAAATATTTTCTCTGTATATTGATAAATAACAAGATACATCCATGTAGGTTTGCTTCAATCTGAATCCTATGCTCAATAATTTCACCAAACAACTTTTAAACAAAATCTACATTTGTTCATGTATCTCACCTTTCTCTTTTTTTAAATAAATATGGATATGTCAAGGTATTTTTGAAAAGGAAAAAAGAAAAGTTATTTTAATTCGGATGTTGCATTAACACAGCATGCCATCACATCTCCTGTAATCCTTTTTTGTGCACCCATATATCTTTTCTGAACTTTGAATATACATTGAAGTTAAAGAGTATTTCATGAATAAATGAGACGGATGCCTCCATGGAGAAGTTAAAAATGAGGGTGATTATTAATTTTGGCCTAAATTCTCACACTGTATTTCTAGGAGAAATCTGAGTCAATGCCATAGTTCTTATAAGGTTGAAGTTCAATCAGAGCAAGAAATTGATCACACACATGTTCAAACACTAAACCTACATTTTGACAGAATAATGATTTAAATTTCACATTTCAAAAACGGTATTGCATACCAAATGTAATTCTAAATTTATTTCGGAAACCTTGAGCTCCATAATTTAATAGCAGTGTTAGCTAGTAATTGGAACTAAAAAGATTTAACATGCTATCTTTTAGTTTTACTTTTGCAGGGCAAATTATTTACACCACTTGTCTCCAATTATGTAGGCTGACTTCTAAGGGCAGAGCAGTTTTTCATGAGCTGCCTCTGGGAAAAGAGAATAAATGAGAAGATAAATTTGTTCTGGAAACTCTATCTTGTAGAAACACATGGCTGATACAAAAAGAAAAATCTGATTTTAATAAATATTTCATGTTATTGAGCAAAACAAAGATTTTGTGAAATCAAATGCTCTTATTAAGACCTAAAAGCCTTGTGTTTTACACTTCATTGTCATCTTGAACTTGTAGGAATCTGAGATTAAACATGTCTTACACAGCTATAAAGCAAACAGAATCCTTCTGGGTTGTTCTTCTACCCTTGAAGTCGGAAGCTGATTTTTCAAACAGTGCTGTGAAGAAATTAAACATGACCTAAAGCGGGAGAGAACAATGTTAGAAAGATAAACAAAATTCTTTCCGCTGTAGCAATTTTGCTTTGAGTGATTCAAAGGCGGAAAGTTACAGAGCAGAACATGGTTGCTATGAAATTAGAAATCATTCCAGCAAGAGAGAAATGCTGTAAATTTAAAATTGTATTTGAAAAGACAACCTGAATGTTCTTTTACTGATGGGCTTAAGCCTTTACATAATTAAGATTAATGATGGTGTGATTTTCTTCCTTGAAAAAAATTTAAATGAAGGTGAATTATTAAGCATTTACTAATTGTCTAAGAAATTTGTGTCAATTTGGTGTTGATGTATTAAAATATGTTTTTGGTTGTATCAACACATTTACTCAATCACCATTTTTTGTCCAATTGATGCAGCTATCGATGTTGCCAGCATAGCTGGGTTAAAAAGAAACGAGATGAAACAAAGGAGCTGGCACACTTGTATAAATGTTTTTTGGTCAAGAAGGTCATAAAAATAAAAGGAAATTATATGGAATCTGTGAAAAGATAATTTTTAAACACTTACACATGTAAAATATCTGCTTTCCACAGTGCATATTTGTTTCCACTGTCCAGTAATGCTGAAATTCTAATCTTGCTGATAATTTCCCTCATCTATTGTTGAAATCCTATAAAATATTTCATATGAAGATAAAGATTCTTCATATAATTTTTAAATAACGTCAACACCTTCTAAGGAACTTAAGATAAATTTAAAGCCACCACTCTCTCCATTTGCTGTTTCCAGTATATGTGTGTCAGAGGAAAGTTCTAGCCTGACTAAAGCTGACTGGATGGTAGCAAAAATATATTAATATAATAAAGTGGGGACTGGAACCCAAAGGCATTTATACTTGGATAGAAATATGTTGGTAGAGAATGTGTGGAATGGACTAGAATAGAAAATGATGACAGTAGTGTCCAGGGAGACTAGTGTTGGAACCTAGGAGCCTGTATAAGATAGGTAATGAACCCCTACTTTTATATTCAATTTCCCTTGGTTTATTTTAGGGTGTGTCTATCTACACTCTTGTCTGATTGGTTATAGGCAAATGACCAAATCTCCTTGATCTCTTTGTCATCATCAGATATGGTAAGTGGAATGTTGGGCCTGCTATAACAATCTATCTAGGCTTTTACCTACTGGAAAATTAGGCAAGCATAATTTATGAATGCAGGTAGATGTGGCAGCTCACCTAGGGATTATTAGTTAGAGCCAGAGTTGGAATTTAAGAATCATAAACCAACTTACACAGTCCATGGGCCAGGAGGTGAGAAGTGGGAAAAAAATAAAAAATAAAAATTGGCAAAAGTGGGATTTTATTGTACTATTTCTTTTTCTTCTTTTTGTCTTTTTGCCATTTCTTGGGCCGCTCCTGCGGCATATGGAGGTTCCCAGGCTAGGGGTCCAATCGGATCTGTAGCCACAAGCCTACACTAGAGAGAGCCACAGCAACACGGGATCCTAGCCGTGTCTGCAACCTGCACCACAGCTCACGCCAACGCTGGGTCCTTAACCCACTGAGCAAGGCCAGGGATCGAACCTGCAACCTCATGGTTCCTAGTCAGATTCGTCAACCACTGCGCCACAGCAGGAACTCCAAGTTTATTGTACTTTTAATCCAGGCTGTTCTTTCTATTTAGGTATATGCTTAAGTATTTCACAAGAGAGTATGTGAAGGATCTTATTAGAAAAAAACAAAATAAAGGATTAAAATATTATTCAAGTTTTATGTCTCTCTTTTTAATTATATAACAATAATTAAATGAACAGAAAGAAAAGGAAGAAAGCTAGGCAGCTAATGTGAGGATAGTAAATTTTATTTTACATTTATATGACATTGAAACAATATACACAACCTGAAGCAGCTGGGGGTATAAAATTTTTCAGGAGGAAGTAGTGATATAGATGTGGAGTTGGGTGTATATGGGCCAAGAAGTCAGAGCTAGAGACTGGAAAAATCTGTGTTCGCTCCTACACTGGGCATGGAGAGAAATGAACAGAAGGCCAAGGACAGACAAGCCTTAATTTAGGCGTCACTGTGCATTTCCCTTACTCTGTGCAAGTTTCCAAAGTCCACATTCTTCTTCATCTTTCACTAAATTAGTCTAAACTATGCATAGAGTCAGGGGTTTTGACATTCCATGAAGTAAAGCATTGAATGCAAACAGAATCAGAACATTGAAAGAGTTTTTGGAAAGATAAAATGGAAAAGCTTTAAGGTTGGATTCTCAGTGTTTATAGCAACTACAGCTAATCAAGCACTTAATTTTATGATGGAAAAGAAGAGAACCAGGCCTTGGATTTCAGGCATCCATGAGTTTTCAATATTTAGCATTCCATATTATACATGTTAACTACTAACACACATTGAAAATGACCTCTTCTTAGTGAATCTATTATTCTGTTTGGAGGAGTAAGCATATATGATTCTAAAAATATCACACACAAAAACACATAATTTACACTCAGGGCTTAATAAGAGTTATAGGAGTTAAGAGGACTGATATTTGTGTATTAAAATCACCGAGTGAGGTTTTACAGAGTAAAAGAGAAACAGGCCTTAAAACATAGTTTTTGTTTGTTTGTTTGTTTGTTTTTTAAGGGATTATGATAGAGGAGAGCAAAGAAAGCATCAAAACAAAGTGTCATAGTTCAGGATAAACTCATGATTTGATCAAGATGTCAAATACTCGGAGTTCCCATTGTGGCACAGTGGTTAATGAATCTGACTAGGAACCATGGGGTTGTGGGTTCCATCCCTGGCCTTGCTCACTAGATTGAGGATCCAGCATTGCTGTGGCTGTGGCGTAGGCCGGTGGCTACAGTTCCAATTAGACCCCTAGCCTGGGAACCTCCATATGCCATGGGAGCAGCATTAGAAAAGGCAAAAAGACAAAACAAAACAAAACAAAACAAAACAAAAAAGAAAAAAAGATGTCAAATATTCATCTACTAAAATATGAGAGAGGACCAAAGAGGCTGGTGTCAAAGAGCCCCCTTTCAACATTCATACCTTCCCCCGTCATTATTGATACACCTGACTCCTCCTCTCCCTGGCTGGGCCTCCCATTCTCATCCAGTTTTAGCATTTCAACTTAACATGGGTCCAGGTATTCAGAATTACTGCTCTCTTGTTTCCAAGTTTGTAAACAATCTATATGTAGTGTTTCTAAAATGTTTATGTGGCAGCTCACTGCTGGCTTGGTCTTTTGCGAATTTCTACACGTATGAAGAGGGATGCTCTTTCACCACCATTTTGATATCAGAGAGTTTCATAGAATATTTCTAGAATAAAAATGTGGTTTTTAAACATTCGTTTTCTTAATAGTAAGATATGTTATAGATTTCAATATGGAAGCAAGGGAAACAAGATATGTGGTAGATTCACTACAACGTTTCTTAATCAGAACTAGCAAGTAGGCTAATTTTCAACAAGTAGTTCTCTGATTGGGGCACACTGGAACGGAGGTAGCATAAATATTGAACACCCCGTTTTCAACAAAGCTCCTGCCATTTGATATTAGAACTCTGAAAAAGTGCCAACAGGCTAAACAATGGAGAAAGCAGTGGAGGACTTGAATGTATTTAGATAAGATTTGACTGAGCAGATAAAATGAAATAATCTTTGTATTCAGTGATTTTCAAGTTTGTTATTTGAGGCCCCAGGACAAGCCTTATTTTGCTTTAATTCAAAAACTACTCAGCGTCCACTCTCTGGAAATCGTGGCTTGCCTTCCCTCAGAAGGCATAATAAAAGCAAGGAGGAGCTAGATCTTTGTGTGGTGTATAAGTTTTCCATGCATTTGAGATAGGATCTCGTCTTTCAGGGAATATCACTGCAGAGGATCCAACTGTGAATGCTGGGCCCAAATGAAAACATCAGGGAGTTCCCGTCGTGGCACAGTGGTTAACAAATCCGACTAGGAACCATGAGGTTGCGGGTTCGGTCCCTGCCCTTGCTCAGTGGGTTAACGATCTGGCGTTGCCATGAGCTATGGTGTAGGTTGCAGACGCGGCTCGGATCCGGCGTTGCTGAGGCTCTGGCGTAGGCTGGTGGCTACAGCTCCGATTCATCCCCTAGCCTGGGAACCTCCATATGCCGCAGGAGCAGCCCAAGAAATAGCAAAAAAGACAAAAAAAAAAAAGAAAAAAAAACATCAGCCAAAATTTAAAATTTGTTTCTAAATTCTTAGATGACTAAGTCAGGATGTTGCACTGAAAACCTGCATTTATCTTCTTTTCCTAAGATTCATTAAAATGACAGCAAAGGAGTAAGCAAAATACAGCTATGGCATCAATACATGGCCTAGGGAATAACATATAAGAGATTTTAAAGCAATAAAAGAAATTAAGAGGAGGCAGAAGAATGTCAACCGAAAATGAAGATGAAAGAGAAAATGAAGCTGTAGCTTGAATAGGCTCAGATACGGGGGGAGGTATGTTTGGAAGAGGGAGACTCTGCCAGCAAAATCTTGGGGACATTCTGGATGAAACGGAAGCAAATGCCATGCATAGCAGTAGTGAGAAGGTAGGACAAAATCATAGGAATTAATGGAAAAATTGTAAATGGAGCATTTATCTCTACTATTTCCTCCTTGAATCCTCCAGAAGAGTAAAGGTCCCTCAGAAAGATATTTAGCTCTCTATCCACTTACCTAACCTTCCACCAACAGCAGACCTTCTATAAACTTACTTTAAAATGTGAAGAGGTAAACAAAAGGCATAAATATTTTACAACATGAAAGAGAAATACCAGAAAGAATAAAGAGGGGACATTGTACTTTAGTGTTATTTGAAAAATTGAAAAGCAAAGGATACTAAGAAAAAGAAAACTTAATTCTACCATGAGAAAGACTGAGGAAGATTGTGCATCCATGAATCGAAAACATCACTGTTCAACATAAGGACCAATGGCAGCAAAGGACATTTTCTTTTTCTTTCTTTCTTTTTTTCTTTTCTTTGCCTTGCCTGCAGCCTATGGAAGTTCCAGGGCCAGGAATCAAACCTGTGCCAAGGCAGCAATCCAAGCCCCTGAAGTGACAATGCCCATCCTTTAACCTGCTGTGCCACCAGGGAACACCAAAGGCCATTTTCATTTCACTAAAATTAATAATAACAATAAACAAATGAGTTGGAAGAGAAAGCCAAGAAACTCTCCTAGATATAGGGGAAATAAAAGATGAAAAGTAGAAGATAAAAGAACCGACACACAGAGATCAAATAAAGGGATTCCACATCAGACTTGGATTTCCTCAAATGAAAAATTAGAAAGCAGAGGATGGAAAATCACCAAGAATTAATAGAAGAGTTTTTTCCATGGCTGAATTAGGGTATAAGCCTCTGATGGAAATGGGCCATTGATTGTTCAAAAGTTACTGAAACAACAACAAAAACACCTAGTCAATGCATAACATTGTGAAATTTCCAACTACTTAATGATAGATAGATGACATATACAGCATGCAGATGGTAAACCAAAGACCCAAAAATAATGAGAATAATCATATTGTTGTCACATATTTTATCAGTAACATCAAAGATTAGAAGAGAGTGGAGCAAAGCATCTCAAGATCCCTCCAAATGATCCAGTGAGAGACTAGATAGAGTTCATAAGAACCTACTGTACAGCACAGGGAATTATATGCAATATCTAATAATAATTACCAATAATGGAAAAGAATCCAGAAAAGAATACACCTATATGTATAACTGAGTCACTTTGAAAAACATCTGAAACTAGCATAACATTGTAAATGAACTAAATTTCAATACAAATTAAAAAAAAAACCTCATGCTTCATTTTCAAAAGAAAAAGTTCATAAGAGAGGACTAAAGAATTTATAAAGGAAATAGAAATAATAAATAGAGGAATAAGGGGAACAACCAGGAAAGTAGAGCAGAAATGATCCTGAATGTCTCAATTTGAACTAAGGTTTCTTGGTAAAAATAGAGCGTTGATGGAGAGGATATATGGCTGAGTACCCTGAGAATTTTGAGGATTAATCATAGGAATGTGTGGGGTGTACAAAGCTGAGGTATAACTTAAACTTGGTGTCACAAACATTTTCCATGAGTGACACAGGCGCTGTGACATTGGACACAAAAGGTAACATGTAAAATTCACACTCGCCCTCTGATCAACTCAGGGGAGTATTCATAGTCATAGGAAAAGTGTGTGTCTGTGGTTGGTATTCATTTTTCAGAATCACTTCATGTACACAATCCAGTAAACATAACTGTGGTTTTAGTATGCAATATAAACCTTAGCAAACTTGATGGGCTAGAAATGAGAGCACAGCCTGCTGAGTCTGAAAGCTGCAATTGGGAGAAGGCGGTCGAGGGTGGAGAAGACAGAAACACAAACATCTCCTTTTTATAAAACGAGATTTCAAGAGGCACTGCCTATGCTAGAGAGGATAAAACTGGGCATTTGGTTATAGTGACATAAAACACAAGGTCAAGGCTAGAAGTGCCATTGAAGTGCAGGAGTGAGGAAAGGGAGAAACACACACACACACACACACACACACACACACACATTTTTTTTTTGTCTTTTTGCTTTTTAGGGCCACACCCATGCATGTGGAGGTTCCCAGGCTAAGGGTCTAATCAGAGCTGTAGCTTCCAGCCTACACCAGAGCCACAGCAATACGGGATCCAAGCCACGTCTTCAACCTACGCCACAGCTCACGGCAACACGGATCCTTAACCCACTGAGCAAGATCAGGGATAGAACCTGCATGGTTCCTAGTCAGATTCCTTTCCACTATGCCAGGACGGGAACTCCAAGAACTGTTTTTTGGGGGTCTGATCTTTTAGAAAGTTTTCCAGGTGAAGATGCAGAGCAACAATACACATAAAATATTAATCACTGTTTTGGAGAAAAACAACCAAGGTTCAAGGAGATGCAGTAACCTGCCAAGTTTATATAGCTATAAAGTGACATGACTTGGGTTTGAATGCATTCCTGCTGCCTGCAAAGCCCTGGCTCAATTCACTGTCCCTTACTCCTTTCCCCATAGGTCACTTCTTTAGTAAAGAGTGCTGGAGCATAAATCAAGACCTTCTGATTCCAAAACTGGTTCACTTGCTGCTTCACAGTTCTCACTCTGAATCAAATGATGTTTTGTTATGTGAGAGTAAAAGAAGACAAGAATGCTTAAGAATTTTTTCTTTAAAAAGTCCTTTGTTGTTATCAAGACTGGAGTGTAGCCTGAAAAAATATCATTGCTGTTACAACTATAGGAAATCACAAAAGGAAAAGACAACCATTAGCTACAGGAAAAGCCTGACCTACATAATGAATTTCCTAGGATATAAGAAAATATAGATATAAGATATAAATATAAATATAGATAAATATCGATATTTATATAAATATTGATATGTATATCAGAGGAATAAATGAGAGCACGTTTCTTTTTAAAAATGTATGTTGCATTATGTTGCATTAATGTAGATGTATAAGAAATATTATGCCTTCGTGTCCACACAAATTGTATGAAAATTATATATTTTGGATGAATTTGGCTAACTATATAGTCTTTTTAGGGCCACATCTGTGGCATATGGCAGTTCCCAGGCTAGGGGTCGAATCAGAGCTGTAGCCTCTGGCCTATACCACGGCCACAGCAATGCCAGATCCGAGCTGTGTTTGTGATCTACAGTACAGCTCACAGCAACGCCAGATACTTAACCCACTCAGCGAGGCCAAGGACCTGTGTTCTCATGGTTGCTAGTCAGATTCATTTCCACTGAGCCACAATGGGAACTACTGAAATGATATTTTTAGTAATTCCCAACTTACTATTTTAAAATTATCTTTTTAGGAGTAAATATTTTAAAATACTGCCTATTATTTTTATATTAAAAATATCAAGAGTAAATTAAAAATTGAATTTTGGGGGGATTCCATATCCTGTGCCTAAACTCTTATACAGTCAGGGTTAGGGTTAGGGTTAGGGGTTAGGGTTAGGGGTTAAGGTTAGGGTTAGGGTTAGGGGTTAGGGTTAGGGTTAGGGTTAGGGAGAGAGAGTGAGCGCTGTTCTCTTGTTCTGTGTCCATCTCCTGCCTGCTTCACTTGCGTCCTACTCACAAATCTGTCCTTCGTATATACTTGCTCCAGGCCCTAGCCGATGATTGCCTTTTCAAAGGGGCTGTGAGGGGGATGGCCCTTCTGCTGGTTTCCCTGGTGACTAGAGAGCCAACCCGATGCCCCCCCCACCCCATAACTGGCAGCATCCCCCATCTTGGATTTGAAGATTGCCACCATGTCCTGCCTGTTGGCCATTGTCCCCTACACAAGGGGGAGTATTGCTCCAGGACCTTGCTTCATACCTGCAAGATTCCCCATCTATTAAACTATGGATGTCTCTGTTGCTGACAGCAGGCTCTTTCTTTGGTCTTGAAGGTGAGCAAGTACAGAACTTGTAGGCCTGCCAGACAAAGCCCAACTCTATATAGGAACTCCCCATTAACATTTAAAAGTCAGGATTTCTGTTATATTTCGACAATGAAAATTATTACAACCAATTTTTTTAAGTAGCTAACTATTCGAAGGAATTCATATTGTTGGTTTGACTGTGGTTATTGTGTTTCAAGTACTTTTAAACCTCCACAAATCAGTTCTAGAAGGCAGTTTGCCTT